>NC_042999.1:21127264-21177264 GCF_006345805.1 Octopus sinensis
CTAGTCTACCACTTTAGTTGTTTCTACAAGTTTTATAGTCTTGAAATGTAAACAGAAACATACTGGTAAATTTTGCCTGTAATCTTTTGTACATATTTCTTTTCATGTGTAATACTCCAATTACAAAATAAGCGTATTTTCACAGTTACTTCACCAGTTGCTAACGTATCTTTCCAGACATAAGATCTAGATGAATGTAGTACATTATAGCTACAGCTTGACAATTTCACATGACCTGCTATTAATGGTAGAAAAATATGTCCAAATGTTTATGCCTTGCCATGTACGAAATTTGTTTCACATTTATCATACTTCATATGTTCGAAGTCAAGATATCACCTCATTCATTAGCATACACAACTACCAACTAAAACTTGTATAAGGATAGAAAAGAAATTTGGAATAACGGAAAAGCCAGGAGATATGAGGTCATTTGTTTTACTGGAATTATGGTAGCATCTTGCGTGAATCTCATCTTCTAATTAAAGCGACTCATAGAGCAACAACAGCGGGAGCCCCGTCTTTGCTTTTCGACGTAACGTTTTCAAACTTTCTTAGGTATCACAATGGCTCAAGTTTCTTCTGTTGATTCTTACATAATTTCAGTTGTGAAATGCTCACATGGTAATCAGAAATAGTATATTTTGAAATTCAGTTTTGAGTTTCTACATATTTAAACAGTTCTTTGCTATGACAAACTCAGACATCTTTACGAGTACATTATTTACATTTGACGGATACTTGACTTCGTTTTGTTTGTTATTAAAATAACGTATCGGCTGATATACCCTACAGCATTCATCAGGTGCCTTGAGGAAATTTCGAACCTGGGTTCTCATTCCTAAGGTAATTATTATTACTATAAATATTCAGGTCACTGCCTGGAATCGAACTCGGAATCTTGGGATTATTAGCCAGCGCTCTTATCCCCTACGCCATTTGCCCATGGGCATATGGTGTAGTGTCATGATTTTCTTGTTTGAAAAGTATTGCTTATATATAGAGAGAAATGTTCCCACATTTCCGTAATCACATTTTCAAACTTAAATTTCCTTTTCCTACAACGTACTATTTTTCAGTTATAATTCTGTATTTGGTTCCAAACCAATTCTCCTTGTTTGCAGGCCAAACATATATATAATATATAAACACACGCATGTTTGTATATATACGCATCTATGTATGTATACCTGTATATATATAAGCCTGTAAGTATTATCCGAATTGTGAGTGAGGGAGCATATGCATTTGCTGAAATATGTACATAAGCGAAATTTAGACGTAATATCTAGCTTGATGCATGAGAGATATATGAGAGAAATATCAAATGGCTATAATATGTTAAAATATAATACATAATACTTCACGACGCTATTGTCACTCTTCATAGAAATCCATTAGTATTAAAGCCAAAGGGAGAAATGACAACATCACAAAGCTTGAAAATTGAGTGTTTGAATTTACATAATCGCGTAAAAATTGTTTAAATATTTTCGCTTTTTTTTCTCATAAGACATTGTTAAATATGACAATATTTAATGAAGTATTTTCTTTTAAAACAATAATGTAATTTATATCTGAATGAAACAGAATAAACGGACAGCAGAACAAAACATCCTGTACAATCGCAACCTATTAAGACGGCAAACTGTCAGATATTTTGAGAATAATTAGCGAACGGAAAATGAATATGAAGGAAGAATTGACAACTTGGGTTGTTGAGAAATGTGTTTTACTATAAAAATAGCTTCCCGAACATGACAAACAGGCAGAAACGTAACGGCATCGCATAAAAGGCAAAGCGAATTTCCGTCCTTCCTTCCTTTTTACATTCTGAGTTCAACTGCAGCTCTGACGTCTTTGATTTTCATTCTTTCGGGGTCATTTATGCGCAGGAGTGGCTGTGTGGTAAGTAGCTTGCTTGCCTACCACATGGTTCTGGGTTCAGTCCCACTGCGTGGCATCTTGGACAATTGTTTTCTACTAGAGCCTCGGGCCGAATAAAGCATTCTGAGTGGATTTAGTAGACGGAAACTGAAAGAAGCCCGTCTTATATATATATATATATATAAATAAATAAATAAATATGTGTGTGTGTGTGTGGTGTGTGTGTGTGTGTGCCATCCCAGCAACGCTTGACAACCGATGGTGGTGTGTTTACCTCCTCGTAACTTAGCGGTTCGTCAACCGTCAAAAAAGACCGATAGAATAAGTACTAGGCTTACAAAGAATAAGTTCTTGGGTCGATTTGCTCGACTAAAGGCGATGCTCCAGCATGGCCGCAGTCAAATGACTGAAACAAGTTAAAGAGTAAAGTGTAAAAGACAGTATGCACTCTGATCAATTTAATCGATTTGCTCTTCGCTTCAAAAAATGAATGCTGGTCTTCTGCCCAAAATAGAAAGGGTCGTACATATGATGTTTCAAACTTGCTCCAGCTAAACATACTTAACTTGAATACAAGTTGTGTGAAATTGCTTCAAACCAAATTAAAATGAAGAAATTCAACGAAAGTATATTGAAATCTATGTGTGAAGTGGTTTGTGCACTTACGAACATATGAACATATGTATGTGTTTCTACTATCCGTTCTCCTGGGTCCAACTTAAGATAAATGTTTATGATCAATTATAAATAGATCGGTTTTAAGACATCGCTCTCCAGGGAAGAAATATAATAGAAGGAATAAACAAACTTTATTATCTGATACACTATATTCATGACGATAAAATTAGTAATAATTCAAAAATATACAGCCATATAATACATTGATATCTTCATTCGTATGTGCATATTTGCTCCTTTATTTTGCGTGTTCATGTGTGTGTGTGTATTGATAAGTGTGTATGTATATACATATATACCTGTATATGTGTGTGTATTTATATATATATATATATGATGACGCTTCATCTTGAGAGATGACCTATATATATATATGTGCGTGTGTATTTACATATATGATGATGCTTCATCTTGGCAGATGACAGCCATCCCATCAACACACATACCACACCCCCATCACACCATACAATCCCTCCGTTGATAAGCTTAAAACCAGCTGCTGACTAACATTTAAAACAGAAGTAACATATGTTATTCAGGTAACATATATTATTCATATAAAACAGAAGTACCAAATATTATTCAAGTTTGTTCCACATTTTTTTCCTTTAGAATCTGATTCCGAAGGAATAGTTTTGTGAACTAGCGTATGTCATTTAAGTTCAGATATTTCCTTACAAGTTTTGTGACATATAACACAATTCGTAAGAGGCGGTTCGGCTTTATGATTATTACCTACCTGGGTGTTTCGTGTTTATTTACTGCTCTTTTTTATTCGAATGATGCGTGGACCAAATACATGCATCATATGAAAATGCTGGAGAGGTTTATTCAAAATTCCTCATACTTATCTTGGGAGTCAAATGGGAATATTTCATACCAGACACAGACGTTTTGCACATGGCAAGTTGTAGCTCAATTGAACATGTTATCTTGGCTAAAATGAGATGAGATGGACATATTCTTAGAATGAAAGAAGAGCGATTGCCAAAGTGTCTTTTTTATAGTGGGTTCAACTCTGCTAAGTAACGACAACAAGCCGAGGAAAAGGTATAAAGATTGTGTGAAGAAAAACCTGAAGAAACTAGATATGAACAAAGGTAAATGGGAAAATTATGTTCTAGATCGGAACAAGTGGTGAGATGAGGTTAGGACTGGTTGAAATGCCTGGCAGGAAAAGATAATTCACCACAAAAGGGGCCCGTCGCAAAGGAACCATTAGAACTGAAATCAACAGTGAATATTGGATATATGTTTGATCGTGTTTCGTTGTCAAAAGCATGAAACGTGAATCGTGTCAAGGAAGTTGAAAATTGAAATGCCCAGCTATGCAATAATACATATTATTATTATTATCTTCCTGGGCATTTTCCTGACTATATTGAGTTGAGGAATAAATCATGAGCGATTTTTTTGGCAAATATAAAAATGCACGCAGAAATTTAAAAAAACCTATTCGCAAAATGTTTTATGATATTTAAAAGAAATGTTTTGCTCTACAAGATAGTGTGTTTAACATTTTGAATTTTATTGATTTTTTTGTGTATTTTCAAATCATTAAAATGGAATGTCGAGTAAAAGTATTTTCGACACCATTTGTTTTTTTTGCATTTAATCGAAGTGTTAAGGCTGCCGAAGCTGTTTGTGCGTTTTGTGTTACCTATGGAGAAAGGGCAACGTCTCAAAGTACCACCGTTGGGTTTTGCGCTTGAAAAAAGGGAATTTTGACCTCAAGAACAGATCATACTCTAGTCGCATAATTGAGTTGGATCAAAAGTGATTGAAACAATTTCTTCAGGAAAATCCACGTCAAACTATCAGAGAATTGACGAAGTAGATGGATTGTGATAAACGAACTGTGGTCAACCACCTTCATTCAATGGTCAAGGTCCAAAAGCTTGGCGGCTGGGTCTCACACTAAGCGAAAACAAAAATTAACGCTCCACAATAGGTACCAATTTGATTGCTCGACATTGTTCAACATATGATCACAAAAAGCGTTTTCTTTACAGCATTTTCAATGACAGTGAAAAGACCATTTTGTGTGTATGGTGGGACTGGAAAGCTATACCGTAAATCCTCGAGTATAATCCGCCTTTTTTCCCTAAAATTTAAAGGTCAAAATCCCTAGTGCGTACCATATACGAGGTTAAAAATGAAAAGTATTTTCTAAGTAATGTCTGAGTCTCTATTTGCTGTCCGGCAATGTTTATTCAGACGCATTTTGTGATGTCGGGCGCGAAAAATACAATTTTTTTTCTAGGCCTTTTATAGGAACTTATAAGGTTGGCCTCTAACCAGGCCTTTTGCTGTACTCTTAAAGCCAGGAACTTTTCAACAAATGTGTGCATGAGTTGCACTTATAGTGTAGTATCTTTATCTTTTAAGTTGAAACTAAAAGTTTTATTCTCTTTTAAATTAAAGAAATTTTCATTTCCATGAACCTTGCTTACAGACGCCGTTGCTCATGGATATTCACGTCTCCTTTTTCGCTGAATTTTACCGAGGAAATATTTTAGGATACAGCCTGAAACACCATCGAGTATCTCCTCTCTCCCTCTCAGTTTCTCTTGTCAAATTCTCAAGGGCTTACTTTACATATGACGTTTAATGAAGTAACCCTTTCTTCCCTTGAACCACTGCGTAACTTTCTGGTGGATGGAAGCTCGCTTCGTTTAGAGCAGATTCAACTTTCGTCTAAGGAACCTCAATTGTTCCTTTTGATATACTATTGCATTTGTTTATAAAAGCTTCATCTCACACAACTACATGTGAGTTGGACTGTGTGTATATATATATATATATATATATAAGATATTAATAGTTTATTGGTAATATATGTTCCATCCCATCAAAAACTGTTGTCTCAACGTGAGCTGTTCACTTGCCGAGTTAATTATTTTGATGTATCTCTCATCTAAAAATATATTGGTTCAAAAACATTTCCAACGGTTGTGTTGTTTTAAATTGGTTCATTAATTCTTATGTTCAACTTTGATTGTATTTTTTCAGATTATCATATTTTTTGGTCATGCCGTAAACGTACTTTAATATAAGCTGATTTTACATAATACTTATAACAATATGAATTTCCTGTATATCATTTGTAGCGTCTTCTCCGTCTCTAATACGCTCAGCCTGATCACTGCCATAGTCTCATTCTTCCATTTTCTCATTGCCACTTTCATATTCTTATCTTCTCACAATTACGCCCTCAAAATACCGATGCAAAATAATTTCATCTGACAGTTTTACTCTTTTACTTGTTTCAGTCATTTTGACTACAGCCATGCAAGAGCACGGCCTTTAGTCGAGCAAATCGACCCCAGGACTTATTCTTTGTAAAGCCTTGTACTTATTCTATCAGTCTGTTTTGTCGAACCGCTAAGTTACGGGGACGTAAACACACCTGCATTGATTGTCAAGCGACGTTGGGAGGACAACCACAGACACACAAACACACAAACATATACACACACGTACATATATGCAGATACATATATACGACGGGCTTCTTTCAGTTTCCGTCTACCAAGTCCTCTCACAAAGCTTTGATCGGCCCGAGGGTATAGTAGAAGGCACTTGTCCAAGCTTCCGCGCAGTGGGACTGAACCCGGAACCATGTGGTTCGTAGGCAAGCTACTTACCACACAGCCTATATATATTTATTGTTGTATACTTTGTATCCTGATTTTAGAGTGATGCACTACTTTTTAACAATATTACTCGATTCATTTGTAATCCTATATACCATTCTACATGTAAATTATCTTCGATCAGGCACAAGTGTTATTTTTAATTCCTAATCTTTATGTAGCTTTGCTGAACTAATTAGTAAATCTTATTTTAAATATTGGTGTACATGTGTATATACCTGACTTCCTGGGGGCAGCTGTAGGATTTTAATGAACATTTTCTCGAACAAACCTATCGAGACATGAGAAATTTAAATTGAACATTGCCAGTTACACAAACGGTTATTTCCTGAGAGTAACATTTTAATAATTTTAGACTTATCCGAGATTATATCGATATTTTTCCAGTACAGCTATGTACATTATTGTAAATTTTTGATAGATATTAAGATTTTCAGTTTAGAATTACAACTAAATCATTTGCAATATATGCTAAATGAATCATTTGAAATTTTATAAAAAAGCTTCGTGGTTATTGATTCCAGTATAAGAGTCTATGATTCATTATAATATATTTCTCAATTACCTCTAGCCTGAACTGTAACCAAATAAGTTATTCAAGTGTACAGTTAAGCAACAATTTTACAAGGCTGCATTCAAACACTTATATCTAATATCATGCATTTTCCTCCACTATTGGCATTTGAATAAATCACCCATTACACCTTATATTTCGCATATCACCTTCACCTCTTTTTCCATTTATGCCAATTAAAGATATCACCAAACTAGCACATTATGATTGTTCATTTCAGCATCACAGCCACGACTCGTATTACTAAAAATATGCAAAAAAAAAAAA
Source organism: Octopus sinensis (assembly GCF_006345805.1). NCBI lineage: Eukaryota > Metazoa > Mollusca > Cephalopoda > Octopoda > Octopodidae > Octopus > Octopus sinensis. The sequence continues at coordinate 21,134,327 of NC_042999.1, forward strand.
CGAAACCAAATATCTCTCTCGTGTATCTGTGTGTGTGTGCGTGTATATATATATATATATATATATATATATATATATATGCGTGCATACACACTTGCACTGCGCACGTGTGTGTGTGTGTGTTTCTTACAATATATATATATATAGAGGAAGGAGTGGCAGTGTGTTAAGTAGCTTGCTTACCGACCACATGGTTCCGGGTTCCGTCGCACTTCGAGGTACCTTGGGCAAGTGTCTTCTATTATAGCTCGGCCGACCAAAGCCTTGTGAGTGGATTTAGTAGACGGAGACTAAAAGAAGCCCGTCGTGTATATGTATTTGCGTATATATATGTGTATACGCATGTTTATATGTATATATATAAATATATATATATATTGTGTATACATGTGTATATATTTGTGTGTGTGTATGTTCCCCTAACATCGCTTGACAGCCGATGCTGGTGCATTTTCGTCTACGTAACTTACCGGTTTGGCAACAGTCGATTTACTCGACTAAAGGCGGTGCTTCTGCATGACCGCAATCAAATGACTGAAACAAGTAAAAGAATATATATATATATATATATTCCTGATATTCTTCTCATGCTGAAAAATGTGATCGTTTAATGAAACCTAAAAGGAACTTTCAATGAATTAATATATTTGACGCTACACATCGTATCGAGTTGGTTGCAAATTTGAACGCTTATAAATATAATACTCACGCGTGCGCGGACTCATAACGTACCAAATACACACATATACACGTGTACATACATGTATATGTGTTCGGGGTGAGTGTGTACGTGTACGTATAAAAAAGAATAATAAGTGCGCCCTTTTAAAGCCTAGCCATGCTCATGGGCCCGGTTTCCCGTTCCATATGGCGTATGTGTTCCCCAGCTGGACGAGACGCTAGTACATCGAAGCGTAACTCATTTTTGCCTGCTGAGTGGACTGGAGCAACGTGAAATGAATTTTTTGCTCAAGAACACAACGCGTCGCCCGGTCCATGAATCGAAACCACAATCTTACGATCATGACGTTGACAACTTAACCACTAAACCACACGACTCTACGCGTGTGTGTATCAGGGAAAGATAAATTTCAATAAGTGAGAACCTCGTAGAAAAAATTGAAGTCTATAATTAAAAAAATGTACAATTGTCCGGCAATGCAACACTTTACTTGTGAATTCAGCACGTTTATTTAAACGTCGGTCACAGGCAGGTGTCGAAAAAAGTGGGAAAAAAAAAAAACTAAAGAAAAACGACGACTTGGAGACGAGACAAACAATTAATGAGTATTGAAGAATTCTAACTACATTGCTTATTCACATTGTTACGTTTGTTATATTGCACAGACAGCTAGTTTTGTTGCTTTGAGACAATATCACGCAAATATTCTTATGCTTTGGTAATGCCATACGATGAGCAATTATTAAAAGTTGTAGCTACAGAAATAAATAATAAAATATTTGTATAATGCAGACATACAACAACAGGAACAGACACGGAAAGCGTCCAATTCTTAAAAGATACACGCATATGTTCCGAAGTATTTAGTTATGCTGTGCTTAGAGACATGAAAGCTAACATGGCTCTAACTAGGTGTTTCAGTTGATATACTAATATATCTTTACATGTATGTGGGTGTGTATGTGTGTGTTCTTTTATATCTTATTCTGCAAGCCATATCACAGTGTTTATTTAATGAGTATTATTATTTCTCCACTGTTTACTTGTTCCAGAAAAATACACGGATATTGAATCGTGCTTCGCAAATGTTTAATTTCGAGTAATTTATTTACCACAGATAATGTCATGCTGGCGATTTCAAATAAGAATGAAATGGCGCTATTTATGCCTATCTGTAATTAGAAAACTTAACATATTTGTATTGAAAAAAAATATATATTGGATATGTATATTCTGCGGATCAGCTGCGATGTACTTTGATTTAATAAGGCGGCGAGCTGGCAGAATTGTTAGCACGTCGGGCGAAATGCCGAGCGGTATTTCGTCTGCCGTTACGTTCCGAGTTCAATTCCTGCCGAGGTCAACTTTGCCTTTCATCCTTTCGGGGTCGATAAATTAAGTACGAGTTACGCACTGGGGTCGATATAATCGACTTAATCCGTGTGTCTGTCCTTGTTTGTCCACTCTGTGTTTAGCCCCTTGTGGGTAGTAAAGAAACATATTCTTTGATTTAATATTCAGACTTCTAGCCATGACTCCGAAAGTGATTATCTCCCTTCCTATAACTAGCCGCCAGGACACACAACGTGTTTAAACACGTGTATGGATACAGAAGTATATGAATATGAATGGATGTGGAATTAAAACAATATAGTTGCTTGTACAAGGGAATAAATAAACGAAAATACACGAGACATGTACCTGTACATAAATATATGCATACATATATACTTGCAATAACTGGTGTATAGGATCAGGCGGAATTTCGCACAGGAAGAGAAAGTTGTGCTATTAGGTAATAAAATACGTTAGGATATTTCTGCTTAGGTGTAATAGCACGCCGGGCGAAATGCATAGCCGTATTTCGTCTACCGTTACGTTCTGACGTCAAATTCCCCCGAGGTCAACTTTGCCTTTCATCCTTTCGGGGTCGATAAATTAAGTACCAGTTAGGTACTAGGGTCGATGTAATCGACTTAATCCGTTTGTCTGTCCCCTCTATGTTTAGCCCCTTGTGGGTAATAAAGAAACCGATATTTCTGTGTAGGCATAATTGTAAATCGAGATGGCTACAAAATAAGCGATTCTTTCGATATAGTTAGATAGATGCATACCTATGTATGTTTATACACCTATATCCATCAACAAAACACTATTTCCATCCACCGTTCGCATGCACTCAAATTCTATATATGTTTAAAATGCCTCCACTCCTTTTACTGAATTCGCATACAACTACACAAACTCACTCAGAGCGAAGAAAAACGGATGGTGGTGGAGTGAGATGAAAAATATACACAGGAGAAAATAACCTGTGAAATTACATTTAGAATAACTAAATTCTGTTAATTTGTAATGATTTCTATGGCGTAATTTAGGCCCTGTTATCTAAGACGTGAAATATTTATTCAATTATTTCATATAAAACCGGAGAGAAAACAAGAAAGAAGACGGCGACGACAGCGATGATGATGATTAGAATTTGGTTATTCTAAACCTACGCATTTTTTTAATATTTGGAAAAGTCTTTCATTTGTTGCTCACGGAAATTCTGCTGTTATATCTTCGCAAGCTGGTCGAACAGCCGCGCAAGTGTCGCTGTTTGTTGCCACAATATAAAAATAGCTGCTGTTCTGTAAACTTAGATGTTGTGATAATTGTATCAATTGTATATCGTGAAATATAATTCCATAGATTTTATAGAGACGATACTGTGAGATTTAAGCTGATAGTTTCAGCCAGTTGGAAAAATGTTTATGGTTACTTATTCCAGGAAAATGCCTCTGATTATTTTTGTCTTTTAGTTTCATTTTCAGATTATCAGAAAGGACTGGTGGTAGCCTTAAATGACCAAAAAACAGGTTACTTCATTCATCAGGTATATTGAAAGACGGTGTGAATGTTGAATTAATTAATCATAGAAACGCTTGTTTTACGTGGTGATGTTAGATTCTTTGTTGTTGGATTTTCAGCTTAGAAAACTTTAGGATCGAATTCATTTATTTATTGTTTAGACAATTTCAGAAAATTTACTACGCGCTCTGTTTATATATTTAGTATGCAGTTATATATGCAGTGTGCTGAATATTCGCGTGAGGTATTTTTCCAACAGGCCGTAACATGATTTATGTGAATTGTGAAGAAAATGCGTAGAAATTCTTTTGCTATAGAAGGGCAATTAGCTTTCATTGAAGTAGTAGTAGTAATTATAGTATTATTGTTTCGTAATTGAAACTAATTTGTATTTCCCTTTTTCATATGCTTTGTTCCCCTTCCCTAAAATTAATATTGATATTATGCAAGTTACAGACACCTAACAGAAAATGTCTTCATTTGTGACAAAAGAAAAAAAAAACCCAAACCGAGATACGTAAGCATTCATAATTAATGAGATACTTATATTGTAGCTATTTCATATTTCCTAACTGAGAGTGGTGATGATGTATTCCTTATATTCTGTGATAATTATGTTTTATATCACGTATCTGTAAATTGTCATTCTTCCAACGTAGGTTAATTTGTTCGATATTTCGATGTTCTTATGTTTTTACTACCATTATTGCGCCCCAACTGTTATTTTCGCTGCTATTGTGCTCGATCGTTTGTTCAACTCCATTGCAGTTTGGATAATTATATATAAATAATATATATTTTGCTTTGGCACGACCCTATCGATGTGGAGGGCAAGTATATGCACTGCGAAATTAAGTTTTTAATATCGCAATGTGAATGCGATGGTGTTCCGAAGATCTCCTTCAGCTAGATTTTATTCTCTTTCTCATTATCACACAGAGACACAGACACACACAGATATACACCCATGCATATGTGTATGTGTGTGTGATCATATACGCATAATTCCCTCCATATTGAAATTAATACTACATAAAGATTCCGAAACAGAGGTAACTCAGTAGAAATAACGTGGTTAAGTAAATATACATTCATACGTCCCAGCTTATGGTTATATACGCAGATATACACATACATACATACATGAAATAACTGAAGTTACCAGAATTGCAAGATTATTCAATAAAACTCAATAAATCCTATGGAAGAAGTGTTCCACATAGATATCGTAAATCATTTGACTACGCATTTTATTTTCTTCCCGATATGCGTATTGATCCCTCCTTTTTACAAGGGTCACCGATCTATCGAAACCCTCTTAACCTAAGTTCGAGAAATTTCATGAGTATAATTTGTATCATTCAAAACTATTTGCATACTTTTTGCAGGTTATCCTAATTTGGAGGATATATCGGGTCATGTTCTTTAAGCATATATACAAGACAATGAACGAGTAACGTACTGTGGAGCATTTACAGGAATAATGCTGATTACCAATATAGGAACTGTATAGCTGTATACATTATTCTGCCTAATCTTGTGTCGGTGTGGTCTTCGAAATTATTGCATCTTCATCACAAATTTGGTGACACTGCATAGATTAATCCGAACGTATGTTCAGAGAATTTGAGCGATCGTTGACAAATAACTGAATGCCAATCTTCCTTATATCCACACCAATTATACATTATGTATCCATTATTGTGTGTTCTGTTCCTCTCTGGGTATAATTAAGAGAAGCAAAAATCGGTAGGTTTTGGCTTTAGATAATATTTCCTGTTAAATTCGGTGATACATTTTGGGATTATAGGTTCCAAACAGGAGTAAAACTATAAGATATATTTCAACTGGATTTCTTACTGAAGGATATCATCACTTCGAACTATCCAAAGGTATTCCCGACACTCAAATCCTTTTTAAATATATTTAATATTAGCCTAAAGCTGTATTATTCTTATTATACTCTCTTACAATATGTATTTTTCTTCATAATTCTTTATACTTCTTCATAATCATCATTATCATCTTCATCCTTCACATTATCATCTTCTGTTTCTCTTCTATTCATTCTTTCTCCTTTACATCCCTTTCTTTTTTTTCATTCGTGTTTTTTCTCTCCGGTTTTATGAAATAATTGAAAATAATACTTCACATTTTAGATAACACATAAATCACTCAATACAAAGCATTGCAAATCAATAGAATTTGGTTATTCTAAAGGTAATTTTAATGGTTATTTAGAAAATAATGAAATAAGTCAATGATTATTTGAACGTCAAAATCTCGTATGAAAGTGCTACACATATATACATACGTATATGACCCTACAACTTATCCTCTTTGGTAAGAAGTTTACTTCGGCGCCACAGAATTCCAGTTCAGTTTATTGCTTGCCACCTTGGGCAAGTCTCTTCTACCATAGCTTCAGGCCGACCAGAGCCTCGTGCGTAGATTTGGAAGACGAAGACGGAAAGAAACTCCGCGTGTGTGTGTGTGTTGGTGTATGCCCGCCCCCTACTTCCGCTTGACAACTACTGTTGGTGTACTCCTGAAGCCGTGACTTAAACCTCAAAATTGTTGGAAATAAAGGACATTTGTTGAATGATAGAATTACAGATTCCCAGAACTTCAAGTTTTTGCTCAAGAATACCAACATCACTGCACTTCTTTAGTTGTTGCAGGTCCGATGCCATTAACACCACCGATTGCTAACCGAAACAAAACCGTTGTATTAGTGGTGGGAAAATGTCTCCTCTGGGTATTATATCGTAGAAGCGAAACACTGGTCCACGTGCTATTTGCCAGAAATTTATGAAAACTCTTATGCGTTGGTTGAGATAAATATAAAGTAAAAAATGAAATCATATATTAAAAATGCCACAATAGTAAATAAGTAACTATATAAAATACTGAAGGATACGTCGCACATTTTTATAAGAATAAAATGTGAAGGTATAAATCCTGGTTAAAATATTATTATAAATCTTATATCTAAAGATTAAATTCTAACAAATTTAAAGAATAGATAAACTTTCCTAGAGATCGTTACGACTAAATATTTCAAATTTAGCTTAAAATTAAAAAATTTTAAATTATAGCAGGGTACTGCAAAGTAAAAAAGTACCAAGTGAAAAAGTAAATAAAATTTGAACTAAAAATAAGATTCAGTATAAAAATAAAATTTAAAAATTATAATTTAAATTTATTTTTAACGTTGAAATTTTCAATGTTTATCAATTTTTTCAACTTTCATTCATCAATTTCTAATTTATTTTGAAATATTTTTAATTATTTGATTTTAGATTTATAACTTAATTTTTCTTTTTACTTTTCAGTTTTGTTCTATATATATATAAAAAAAAAAGAAGCGGACAGAACGTATCACTGCAATGCAGACTGCCAACTCTAGCTTTCCTGCTCATCTAACCGAGAAGGGCAAATTGACAATATATCGGCCGTTGTCTGACAGATTTGAAGTCGAGTCTGTGGCAGTGGAGATCTCCGGCTACATCTCTACTTACTGCTATAATAGCAGAGATGGCTATTCGCATGTGCAAGTTACGTGATTCAAAGTGGTTGTTCTAGCACCTCACTCTCACCATCTTCCAACGCAAAGCCTTTTGTATTTTCTCCGCTGGTACCTTGAGGCGCACCGATAAATATGATATCGTTTAGATCAACAGTTTACCCTGCAACAATCCACCAACAACAGAATATGCCACTTCAAACACAAGTATAAAGTGACCTCACACAAATAGAAATTTTTAAAATAACAGCAGTCGGACATGAAAAATACTCAGGGGCCATGAGTAATAATTGTACTAAAAGAAAGTAATTTATATGGAAAACATGTTTCTCTATGCAAAGATGACTAGCCATATAACTGAAGGGGAAACTACGATGAAGCAATTAATTTTGATAACAACGAAATAACTAATGTTAAAGTGGCAAAAATAACGGGTAATCATTACTATAAAGGATAATAAATAAGAAGACAAGAAAAGATCGTCCCACTTTCAAAAACCTGCAGCACTCGACTAAGAAGTCATTGAGAATCAAAATCAAGAGTTACTCAATTCACCCGACGAAAATCTGAAAATGAAGGACCGATTCCAGTAGAACAACACCGATACCTGTTCACAATCAATTTTTAAAAATTAATAAGCTAACACCATATGCTGAAGGTGACGCGTTAAGCCTTTTCAAAAGGAAGAAATAGTTGATCATATCGGTCCCAGTGCTCAACTTGTATTTATGTTCTCGACTTCAAAGTATAAACGACAATTTTTTACCTCAGAAGACTCAAAGCAAAAAATCGTGCAGGAAATTACTTTTGAGGACCTAACGTGTTTAAGGTGCCAAATCGCCAACCTAAAGACAAATTGCATTTAACAGCTGGATAGTATAGAGTCCTGAGAACAAACACGAATTATGACACAAAGTAGCTTAATTGAAGTGATTAAGAAAGCGAAATCAACAAAGATAGCAGATACATGAATAAAATGTCAAGAGTATAAATAAGATACATCAGAACATTTGCATAAAATCCCACTAAAACTTTACAAATTTGTCAAATGCTAAGTTAATGTATTCTCGTTAAGAATAACAAATAACGCAGACGTAATAAAGTTTTGTCAAGCAGACCAGAAGAAAAATTGTTACTTTACATTTACGTTACTCTCAAAAAGTTATGTGAAGAAATTTGATAAATTTGCTAAAGAGCAAAAGCCCATCCTAAGAAATTTTGAAGTCGTTCGTCGCAAAACTTATTTTATAATAATAGACATCAGATCAGTAATAGTACTTCCCTCCAAAATGAAGACAATTGATGATAACCTGCGTTTTTCTTATTCTGTACTATAATTTATGCCAATAAGAGGGCTACGTTAACACGCACACACAGGACTTAAAGTTTCTATATCAACGATATGATTATCACTGCAATTTTTCAGCTGTTGCTAATCCGGTGCACTTAGAACTGTCAATTACAAAACCGAAAAACCCCCAGCAATGGTGAGAAGCAAAATGCAAAAAAATCTGCAAGGGAAACAATTCATTGTGGCTTGATTGCCAGAACGTAGTAAAAAAAATACTAGTAATTGTAGGTTGAAATAGTTATAAGACAAGAAATTAAAGGATATTGAAAAAAATACAATAGTATATAAACGAATAAATAAATACATAATCGAATGAACAAAGGATATGTCGCACATCCTCTTATGAACAAAACATGGAAAGTAGGAATAGAGTTAAAAATATTACAAATCTGTGAACCTAAAGTTAGTTATCAAAAATCAACTTAAACACAAACATTTCCGAGCAATCTTTAGGCTTACAGGTTTCAAAAGTACAAAATATGAAATGATATTTTTTTTATTTTTTATTTTAATTAAGATTAATATGGTATTGAAAATTTTGAAAATTACGAAGAGAAAAGTAAATAGAATTAGAGCTGAAACTAAAATTTTGAAGAAAAATTATTATCAGTCATAAATAGGATTGAAAATAGAAATTGAGAAACAAAAATGAAATGAAAATATCATTAGTTAAATGAATTAAAATATATTTAACAAATGAAACAACAAAAATTAAGAGAAAACAACTGAGGATTAAAAATTTTTTTTAAATAAAAAGAAAAATTAAAAGATCAAAAATCTAAAATGAAATAATTAAAAATAATTCAAAATTGATTTAATTAAAAATTAATGAATAAAAGTTGAAAAAATTGAAAAATTCAACTTTAAATATAAATTTAAATTGTATTTTTTAAATTTTATTTTTATGTTGAATCTTACTTTCAGTTCAAATTCTATTTACTTTCACTTGTTAGTTTTTTAAGTACCCTGTTATATTTCATTTAAGCGTTTAATTTTAAGTAAATTTTGAAACATTTTATTCTAAAGGTTTCTCAGGTTTATTTTTTTTTTGATATTCTTAGAATTTAACCTTTAGTTGTAAGATTTATAATAATATTTCAACCACACTTAATGCCTTCATATTTTATTCTTATATAAGATATTCAAGGTTTGGTCGCAAATTTTTATATGTACTAAATATATGATCTAATTTTTTTACTTTATATTTATTTCAACCAACACATAAGAGAGTTTTTACAAATTTCTCGCAAACAGCACGTGAAACATTGTTTCCCCTTCTACGATATAATACCCAGGGGAGACATTATTACCATCACTGGTGCAGCGTCTTTATCTCTTTGTTAGCAATTGGTGTTCCTAGTTGCATCGGAATAGCAGCAACCAAAAAACAATGCAGTGATGATGGTATTGTTGAATAGAAACTTGAAGTTCTGTAGGTGAGTCTATATACTTGCATCATTCAGTATATGTAGTCAGATATTTCCAACGTATTTGAGGTCTAAGTCACGGATCAACGTGCACACCAACAGTGGTTGTCAAGTGGATGTGGAGGACATACAACGACACACATTATATATACACACACAAGTAAGTAAAGTAAGTAAAGTAAAGTAAGTAAGTAAAGTAAGTAAAGTAAGTAAAGTAAGTAAAGTAAGTAAGTAAGTAAGTAAGTAAGTAAGGTAAGTAAGTAGGTAAGTAAGTAAAGTAAGTAGGTAAGTAAGTAAAGTAAATAAGTAAAGTAAGTAAGTAAAGTAAGTAAGTAAAGTAAGTAAGTAAAGTAAGTAAGTAAGTAAGTAAGTAAGTAAAGTAAGTAAGTAAGTAAGTAAGTAAGTAAGTAAGTAAGTAAGTAAGTAAGTAAGTAAGTAAGTAAGTAAGTAAGTGATGTAAGTAAGTAAGTAAGTGATGTAAGTAAGTAAGTAAGTGATGTAAGTAGTAAGTAAGTGATGTAAGTAAGTAAGTAAGTGATGTAAGTAAGTAAGTAAGTGATGTAAGTAAGTAAGTAAGTAAGTAAGTGATGTAAGTGATGTAAGTAAGTAAGTAAGTAGTAAGTAAGTAAGTAAGTAAGTAAGTAAGTTAGTAAGTAAGTAGTAAGTAAGTAAGTAAGTAAGTAAGTAAGTGAGTAAGTAAGTAAGTAAATATATATATATATATATATATATATATATATATATATATATGACGTGGCTTCTTTCCGTCTTCGTCTTCCAAATCTAAGCACAGATCTTTACCTTTTGACCTACAGACTTAAAAATAAAAATAATTTTTTGAAATTAAACACTTTCAAACTTCGTATACTGGTAGAATGTGTCATATAAAATACCTTACTATTAACATTTTTGAGAAAAACTTATATTTACGAAGTTATTTCACGTTAAAGTTATCCTTTTTCGGTAATTTCAACCAATCAATGACGTGTATTCAGCTGAATAAAATTACTGCTGTTTGTCAACAAGAACTTCCGGCGGTGTATATTTCGTTTGTCACTGTTATTTATGACAACCCTAGCCCTAAACCCTTAAAACCAGTACAAACGCACGAACGATGTCATAAATAACAGTGACAAACGAAATATACACTGCAGATTGTTCTGGTTGACAAACAACGGCAGCAATTTTATTCAGCAGAATACACGTCATTGATTGGGTGAAATTACCGAAATGCGAGAACTTTAACGTGAAGTTACTTCGTAAGTATGAGCTTTTCTCAAAAACGCTAAAAGTAAAAGATATTTTATATGACACATTCTACCAGTGCCCGAAGTTTGAAAGTATTTTGCTACCAAAAATTATTTTTTAAATCTGTCGGTCAAAAGTAAAAGATCCGGCTCTGGTCGGCCTGAGACTATGGTACAAGACACTTGCCCAAGGTACCGTGCAATGGGACTGAACTGGAACCATGCAGTTGGGAGGTAAATTTCTTACTAGAGACCCACACATGTAAGTTCACATACGGAGATAAATTGTAGGGTCATATACGTATGTATATACGTGTAACGGTTGCATACGATATTTTGACGTTCAAATGATCATTAACTATGTGTCGTGTTTCATTTTTTTCTTAATCATTAAAAAGACGCAGGTGTAAATTAGAATCTTAGATTCGCTTCAGGTAGAACATTCGGCAAACACTTAAAATACATGTTTATTTGACGTCGAATTAGAAATAATTGTAAATAAGAAACATACAGCAGAGTTGAAATATAAGTATCCATTCTTTCTCTTTGAGAAAGAATACGAATTGGGAAAGTAAGTGCCTAAGCACAGATATGCGTTACCTGTATACGCATACACCCCCACATATAGAAACACAAATACGACCTCGCATACACTCTAGTGAGTATATATGTATGTATTATAGACGTTGTGTGTGTATAGGCAGGCACACACATACGCATACATATATATACACACACAAGCATACATCCCAACGCACGCAAATGTATATACTGATATATGAATATCTTACTGAGAGACCAACTTTATATAGTGTGCACAGTAAATGTCTAAACTTTTCGAGGTGGATGAAAGACAGCTAAATATTCTTATGCATTCGGAGCTGTATTCCCATACGTACAAACACACACACACATACATATATATTGACGCATAAACAGATATATGTATATAGTTATGTATCTTCTCCCTCTCTCATATATATATATATATATATTATATATATATATATATATAAAGGCACTCGTATGTGTTCATATGTGCGTGTGTATATACACGACTGTTATTTTTGTGTGTGTATATATGAACGTGTTTCTCTAAATAATATTTTCTATCAATATTTTGCCAGACAAAATGGCTGGTTAGTCTGAACATCCGGATTTGCAATATATAAATTGAAGTGCTATACGTCTTTTTTATGTATTTATTTTACTTTTCTACTTTGCGGTGGGTTTGTTATGCACACAAACCAGTCAATTCGCAAATTAGCTCACTCTTTTTTTAGATAGATCACTAATCTTCTATTATTACTATTATCGAACAATATTCCTACTTGAAAGCTCACGAAATTTGTAGTACCACTTAGCGAAGTGTCCTGTTTTTTGTTGCTTTTATAATTCTGTTTTGTTTTCATATGCGTTTCCTTGGAATCCGACGAACTGTTGAGAAATATAAGTCGTAAACTTGTCAGCGACAACAGCTACGATAAAAACTGGAAAACAATCATATTCAACAGCTACTGAACTAGATGCAAGAAGGGAAATGGCAGCATTAACGTCCTGATACAAATCAAACCGCAGATAACGTCCAACACTTGTAAATGATAGACGTACCGTCAAACATCTCAGCCTATTCTACGACTACTTGTGTCGCTTCATCTCCTTAGGGTTAACTAATCTCATGACTCCTCCAATTGTGCATTCTCGACTCTAATATTTTCTTTTCTTGATATTCATTGTAACAACCGCTAAACGCGATACTAAATATTATCCAAGTTTCTCTGTTTAAGAAACGCTGTTCATTTTTAATTCATTCCCTGTCCAACTTACTCTACAGTTATCAATGATCCAGGTTTATACGTTCGATTATCGGTATTATCACTTCCTATGGAGGAACCGGAAAAGATTCAATAATTAAACAGAATTGCGTGAAAATCTATGATGCCGAGGAGATATAAAACCAAAGTTTAATTATATTTTATGTAATAAGTTAGTGGCTGTGTTGTAAGTAGCTTGCTTACCAACCACATGGTTCCGAGTTTAGTCCCACTGCGTGGCACCTTGGGCAAGTGTCTACTACTATAGCCTCGGGCCGACCAAATCTCGTCGTATATATATGCGTGTGTGTGTGTCCAAAATCGTTTGACAACCGATGCTGATGTGTTTACGTCCTCGTCATTTAATGGTTCGTCAAGAGAGACCGATAGAATAAGTACTAGGCTTACAAAGAATAAGTCCTGGGGTCGATTTTCTCGACTAAAGGCGGTGCTCCTGCATGGCGGTAGTCAAATGACTGAAGCGATTAAAAGAATAAAAGAATATATGTGTGCGTGTGTATGCACGTGTGTTTATGCGTGTATGTACGTATGTATGTCAGTCGTTCTTAGCGTCAGCGATAACATGTAACCCAGGCCAGTCTGCACCATGGTCGTGTCTACGGGGACTGAACCGGCAAAAATCACCGAACTTACTTGATGTTGATGAGGAGGTGAGTTTTGGACGTCCTGCTGTACGAGAAACAAAACCTGTCGAAGGGAGGAGAATCTCATGAGAGTCACCAGATATTAAAAATGTTTACATTTGTTAATATCTATAGTACGGGTGCGTATGTCCAATAGGACTTGTGTCGCAGTAACAGTCACCGTGAGTATATTTGAGACAACATTCCCCAAAAAGCAAATTTGGGAGCAGTCTACTTAACTATGTAGTACTCCTTCCTTTGTTCCGCAAAATCTGCAGGATTATGGTCATTTAAGCCAGGCACCTAAACTTGATTTGCGACCTGGTTAGGAACTGACATATGGTGCACCATTCACCACCATGCGCAATGCTTTCTAGGTGGAGAGAGTGCGTTTTGTGAAGCAGAAGTAAAAGCCATTATAATCCAAACCTTTAGTGCATGTCGTTCAGTAACATAAGCACAAAAACTAAAAGGGAAAGAGAAAGCGATGAAGTGATAATGACGGAGACTGGTGGCAAATACCACCAGGGTTCTCCAGCTGGAGATTTGCACATATGGTGGCAAAAAGTAGATGGCTATTCTGGGAAAAAATTGTAAGCAATTTAATATTTCAAATCATCTTCATAAACTACAAAGCAGCATTTTTAAGATGACGCTGCTTTCCCTTGTATGAAATGGGATCTAGAAATGTTCTCCTAAAATCGATTGCTCAATCTTACTATAAATGACTGGATGTTCAACTGTGCTATAAAAAAAGAAAATACACGGAAGGAAACAAAATTTTAAAATATCAAATATTTCTCTAGCAGCATAGAATATACGTATATTTCAAACCATAAGAAACATCCGGAATGATAAACAGAGCCTATTGCTCATGGTTCTAAACGCCAAAAATATCGATATTACATCACTCTCAAATAGATGTAGGAAGCTGAAGGAATTAGCTGGTTGTTATAAATTTATCTGGATTGGTAAATCTGAGACAGAGATAAGGCGAATGAACAAACTTGACTCTTGTAATGACCAGTTTATGAAACTTATGATTCCAGTTAGCTCTCACAGATACGTTACATTTACAAGGGTACTAGCAGCATAGCCCGGCGTTGCCCGGGTATGTAAGAGCCCTAGTAGGCAACGACTAATCCCAATTTAGTCCTTTCCCTCAAGGGAACGAAGGCGCATGTGTAGGTTGCAATGTCTTCTCTTCACTCGAATACTTCTGTGTATACAATGTTCCTAGCTGTCCCTTTGGGCGAAAACATGAAAACATAATTGTGCCTCCCAACGCGTGAACAGCCCACGTACAGCCCAGAAAATGTGTTGCATATAAAAAGCTTAGATTCTCAACCCCATGTCGAATTTATCGATTCTTTCAGAAATGGGGGTACTTTTCAAAATTTTCGCTGCGTTAGTTTTGAATTATGACATTGGACTATGTGTGTGTCAAGTTCCATCAGAATTGGTTGAAAGCCGTGGTCAGGGTGAGGGTACAACCTGACAGACACACAGACAGACAGACAGACAAACTGGCGTTTATATAGAGAGAGATATGCTCAAAGATGAAATTCTACAGACACATCCAAGAATATGTTTAATTCTGATTTGAAGGAATTACTGAACAGCGATCTATGCAATGACAAGATCGTTCTAATGGAAGGCTTTAATCCTCATGTGGGCTGAGCCTGAAAATGTATTGCTATGACATTACTAGCAGACATAAAATTAATAAAATAAAATCAGATAGGTTCTTGGTCCTTTCCTTTTGCAATGCATTTGAACTGTTGTATACAATATGCTCTATAAACCATCAATTAGATATAAATATTAAAAAAAACACTTGGAGACTTCTTAGGTACCAGTATAGCATAAAATCGATTATGACATTGTGCGAAGCTGTTATGAGACTGTCGTAATTATAACACGATCATTTTCAAATAACAGAGTGTTGCTCTTATAATGCTTTCATATTTTGTAATATTAATTTTAAAACATAATCGGAAACAATTTCCAACGTAGTTAGATATTCCAAAGCTCAAAACCGGCACAGCCAAAACCATATCCTCCCTTTCTCTCATTATGGAAAGCTGCAGGCTTACCAATATGAAAGAAAATGTAAGAAAATCACGGTGTCACTTAAGAGGCATCTTGACTGGTTCTTGGATTTTGTCACCGAAAACATCAAGACTGGTTTGTGGAAAATGATTGAGCTATTGATATAGAGCTGCAGAGATATGATTATATATGAATGAAAGAATATATATATATATATATATATATATATATATATATGATTATCCACATCTTAATATTAGATCGATATTTAAATATTTCGGATATATTTACATATATTAGCAATATATGTTTTGCAATATCCTAAAGCTCAAGCAAAGCAGGATTGCACAGCCCCTTCAGTAACACGATATACGTGTTGAATATTTCGTGGTGCGTCTCAATGTTATTATTGGGATTTAAGAAATGAACTATAACAATGAATTTCTACTCTGTTGCAAATATTTTCAAAACATGCAATTGAAATCGTGCCATAATATTAATACAGAAACAACGCCGGTGACAGAATATCTAGCCGAACTACAGACAAAGCTTCTGAATCATTTCCTTTTGACCTCCAGATTTTAAAAAATAATTTTTTGTTACTAAACATTTTCAAACTTCGGACACAGGTAGAATGTGTCATATAAAACATCTTTTACTCTTAGCATTTTTGAGAAAAACTTATATTTACGAAGTAATTTCAGGTCAAAGCAAAGTCGTCCTATTTCGGTAATTTCAACCAATCAATGACGTGTATTCAGTTGAATAAAGTTACTGCTGTTGTTTGTCAAAAAGAACTTCCAGCGGTGTATATTTCGTTTGTCACTGTTATTTATGACATCGTTCGTGAGTTTGTACTGGTTTTGTGGCTAGGGTTTTAGGGTTGTCATAAATAATAGTGACAAACGAAATATACACCACCGGAAATTCTTTTGACAAACAACAACAGTAATTTTATTCAGCTGAATACACGTCATTGATTGGTTATAATTACCGAAATAGGATAACTTTAACGTGAAATAACTTCGTAAATATAAGTTTTTTCTCAAAAATGCTAAGAGTAAAAGATATTTTATATGACACCTTCTACCAGTGCCCGAAGTTTGAAAGTATTTAGCTACAAAAAATTATTTTTTAAATCTGTCGGTAAAGATCCAAGTTTGTTATTAACATAAATACAAAAGACGTTAATGCTACATCCTTACCTTATCCATAACGCCAGACATCCTTCAATTACGACATTGCAACGACATAATACTAGGTTTATCATTCAGCTCACCACAACATATCTGCAATATTGTTTAATTCTTTATTGCCCACAAGGGGCTAAACATAGATGGGACAAACAATGACTGACAAAGGGACTAAGTCTATTACATCGACCCAGTGCGTAACTGGTACTTATTTAATCGAGCCCGAAAGGATGAAAGGCAAAATCGACCACGGCGGAATTTGAACTCAGAACGTGGTGGCGGACGAAATACCGCTAAGCATTTTGCCTGGCGTGATTCTGCCAGATCGCCGCCCTGTACCTGCAATATTATTCATAGTCTAATCGTGTATAATTTGTCGGTGAACCAACAAATTATACACGAAAAGAATCAGACGTATCTGTCTCGATCTGGTTTCATATCCAGAACAAATCAAACAGTGGACACAGTGAGAGCTTTATGACGACACTAGAGTAAATTATTACACTTTTGTAAAATATGTTCCAAATAATTTAATGAATATCCCACAAAAGCAGAGAGGATCGTGGTTGGAAAACCACATACATACATATACGAGTCATGGAGCGAGCGAATACCTGTCTGTCTGTCTGACTGCCTGCCTGCACCGAACTGTGTCTGACTGCCTGCCTGCACCGAACTGTGTCTGCCTGCCTGTCTGTGCCGGACTGCCGGTCTGTCTGCCTGTCAGTGTGTCTGTGCGTGTCTGTGCTTGTCTGCGTGTCTGTGCGTGTCTGTGCCTGTCTGCGCTTGTCTGTGCCTGTCTGCGCTTGTCTGTGCCTGTCTGCGCTTGTCTGTGCCAGTGTCTGCGTGTCTGCGTGTCTGCGTGTCTGCGTGTCTGCGTGTCTGCGTGTCTGCCTGTGCCTGTCTGCGTGCCTGTGCCTGTCTGCGTGTCTGTGCCTGTCTGCGTGCCTGTGCCTGTCTGCGTGCCTGTGCCTGTCTGCGTGCCTGCGCGTCTGTGCCTGTCTGTCTGCGTGCCTGTGCCTGTCTCTGTGCATGTCTCTGTGCATGTCTCTGTGCATGTCTCTGTGCATGTCTCTGTGCATGTCTCTGTCTGCGTGTGTCTGTCTGCGCCGGCCTGTCTGCGCCGGCCTGTCTGCGCCGGCCTCTCTGTCTGTGCTTGCATTAGTGTGTGTATATGCTGATGTGCGTCCCAGTTTATAAACAGAATACGAATTTAGCATCAGATTCACGGTTTAGAGGTTAATACACTCATTTGAATCCGTATTTTGACAGAATTCTCAGTTTAAATAAATTTGGAAGTTTACATACTTTTCTATGTATCTGTTTGCCTCTACATGTGTTTAAATGTAAACATCTTCATAAAACACGCAATCTTAGACGAAATCTATTTATTGCCAATTTTAGAATAGTAAAAAAAGAAAAATCAAGTTCCACATATTTTCACCTGCTGTAAAGTTAGATGAAACACAAAGTGTGATTTGAAGAAGTAAGTTAACACAGAATAAATACAATAAATTTCATCTCTACTTATAGAATTATCACAAAGTATTAAACTAATTATAAGCTACAATCTTCAACTCCCTTCGACACTTTGTAATTTATTTAGAGCATTATCAAACATATATCAATATATTGTTGCACATTGAGATTACAGTTGTTTACCGACTTTTCTGTATTTTCATTGGCAGTGTATTATCAAGCATGGAATTATTATTTGATGTTAAAGTATATATATGATAGATGTGATACATTGTATTTATTTCATTTATATCAAGCAACACGTGTTCCTTTGTTTCCGTATTTTTTCAAACAACTTACCTTCTTGTTTGAAATTTTCTACACGAACTCAGTGTAATCTACGACACGTGCTAGCAAGTCCTATAGTAGAAATTTTATTTAATTCGGTGAATAATTTAAATTTATCACGGCTATTTTGATTTTGAGTTTAATCAAAATCAAAAGGAAGTTATAACAACTTTGAAAACAAAAATGTAAAATTATTTTTCGTTTTTGGATTTGGTTTGCAAGATTCTTTATATGAGTTCGTGTGTTGAAGCGTATTATGTTGTGTCTGGAGAGAGTCATTTTCTTTTTGTGCCTTATAATGAGAATCAAGACTATTGACAAGGTTGCAAGACGCAACGAAACTTTTAGGAAAATAAAAATAAGAAATAATGGAAATTTTACCGGTGTGTGTGTGTGTGTTAAATTGTAAGGCCCAAAAAGAAAATGAGTCTCCTCAGACACAACAGAGTATAATTATTTATTTAATACGTTACGGTACTGAGCCTTGAAATGAGCCATATATTTACACTTTATATTTAGAATGTTATCCATATTTATGACCAGCTTACCAACTGATAACCAGACACAGTCATGATAAACCTATCAGGAATTATGCAATACCTGTACGATAATGCTGCTTAAAAAGTAGCTGGAAAATGTAACTTATTTTAAAAGAAATCAAGTATTAAAGTCTCCATGGCTTAGAAAATCCTCTAAAACTGAAATTTTAAAATAAGTCTGGGGATCTTTTCGGTTTGATCGGCAGTTTTTTCTAGTGGTGTCATATGAAATTTTCACCCATAATTATGACCCTACTATCGATCTATTGCATTTCGATCTGTTTTAGGGTTAGGGGAAAGGGTATCTTATCTTCTTCACAAATGTATATAAACCCAATCTGTTTCTTAAACGAGGGACATATTCATACGGCACAGAATATTTTTTACCTCAATAGATGTCAGTAATTGGTTGCAATTGCAGAAATATTTTACAAACTATAGAATTTTCTCAAAGCCAAGAGAAAAAGCTGTTTTATAAACACATTCTACCAGTATACGAAGTTTGAAATTTGTTAGTTACCTAGAAATTGTGTGAAAAACTGCCATTCAAACTGAAAAGATCCAAGTTTGGTCTCTAAATGTTATTTTTTTTTCTTTTTCAGATAAACGATTAATTTTAATTGATCGTAGGCAGTTTTGAAAAAACTTAAATGCGAGATGATATCGTTTAATATATCTGTCTATTTTCCTCTTTTTCCAGCTCTGTCTATATATTTTTGATAGTTAATTCCTTTGTTATAACCTCCACTGTTTATGTGTTCGTAGATCATAATACACAGGAATACGAAAATGAAAAAAAAAAAAACAGCTCATTTCCTATCTTTGTATAATTCTAGTTGTGTATTTATATAACGTTGTTTATCCTAAAATGTACAACATATCAACAGAAAACAAATAATTTATACGATCACATGTGTTGGAAGCAGCAATGTTTTGTCTTTTTTGTTTTT
The DNA here is from genome assembly GCF_006345805.1 of Octopus sinensis. NCBI lineage: Eukaryota > Metazoa > Mollusca > Cephalopoda > Octopoda > Octopodidae > Octopus > Octopus sinensis. The sequence continues at coordinate 21,154,411 of NC_042999.1, forward strand.
TTCCTAGCATATCCCCCTTACATTTATATAATGCATTTAAGAACAAACACCAAACATTCTGAGTTTGCATATATTTTTGAACAAAAATTATTTTTTGAATAAACTAGTGTTGGAAATATTTGCTATACAAGACAAAATATTTTTATACACATAGTTAAAATGCAAACTAAATATATTTATATACAAAACAAAATATATGCATAAACGATTATTAGACAAAAATGTATAATCTTTAAATGCGACATTTTCAACTTTAACAATTAAAGTGCACGCTCAAAAGTAATTCTCTATAATTCTCATACGTGTAACTAATACACACACGGGTGAAGGCTTTCCGTGTTTAAACATACACACACAGACATCCGAAATCGTGCGCGCGTGTACACACACACACACACACACACACACACACACATATAAACACACACACACACACACACAACACACACACACACAAAAGATGCAGTTAAATTTGATGCTGAGCGGGAGAATATTTTAGGGAATTGGGTAAGTACATGAAGGAGTATCGGAAACCAGATAGGGTTGGATGATGAGAATTTTATCTTTACCCATCTCTTCTCCTTAATCTAAATGAGATTTAAATTTTCAGGGATGTCATATGAACGAGGAGTGGAACAGGTTATCTAAAATCCATATGCTGGCATACTGGTTTTTTTAAATCACGCGTGAATTTTATTTAAAAATTTGTATTTATCCCCACCACTGCTTGAAAACGGGTATAGGTGTGTTTACGTCCCTGTAACGTAGCGATCCGACAAATGACACCGAGCGAAGAAGTACCAGGCTTAATAAAAAAAGAAAGTAGCACTGAGCTCGAATCATTTTCAAAATTCTTCAGATCAGTGCCCCAGGATGGCCACAGTCAAACGACTTAAGCAATAATATCAAGGATAAACGAGATCTAACGTACGTTGATTGAATATACATTTTAATTAACCTGCAGGTAAATATTTCTTTAACTACGTTTCAACAGGTTGATTCTGTCGTTACCTTCGTTTTGCGCATATCTTTCCCGTAAAGCGGCTAGCTGGCAGAATCGTTATCACGCCGGGCGAAATGCGTAGCCGTGTTTCGTCTGCCGTTACGTTCTGAGTTCAAATTACGCCGAGGTCGACTTTGCATTTCATCCTTTCGGGGTCGATTAAATAAGTACCAGTTACGCACTGGGGTCGATATAATCGACTTAATCTGTTAGTCTGTGTTTGTTTGTCCCCTCTGTGTGCAGACTCTTGTGGGCAGTAAAGAAATAGGTATTTCGCCCGTCGCTACCTTCCGAGTTCAAATCCCGCCAGGGTCAAGTTTGCCTGTTTTTTGTCCATAAATTAAGTACCAGTTGAACACTGGGGTTGATGTAATCGATACATCCCTTCCACCAAAATGTCTGTCCTTGTGGCAAAATTTGAAACCATTCTCTTAAAGTTTCACTGGCTTCTAACATGAACCTAGTTCACTGCAGCACAGATAACAAAATGCAAACTCAGAGGAATTTCAATATAGCCTCTGGAAATTGGTCAATTTAGTTCCAATACTGCTGTTAGAAGTCAGATTGATTTTTCAGCTATGCGAGATGCATTATGGAAGAGAATTTCGTAAACTACGTAGATGGAGAGGAAGCTAGTGGCGTCTTGGGGTCTAGCACGTGCTTGAAGGGGAATATAACTGGCGAGTATGTGTGTTTGTATACTAGATGTATGAGGGCATGGATGCTGATGTTTCATGTCTATGCCTATGTATCATCTATGCATGTGTGTAGGAACTGCGTGTGTACGAGATGAGGGCATGAGCCTGTTTGTGCATGTGTGAGGCGAGTTGGATACAGATGATAATTTGGTGGCCACAATGTTATGGAGCGTGAGGAAACGCTTCTAGTTCAAGGACAGGAAGGTCGTACGTTGGTGAAAGCATGTCGCCTAAATGGAGGGTTGATCTAAATTATCTTACGTATTCTGTCCCTCTTCGAGTGTGGAGGTTGAGCTTGGTGTACTCAATATATGCTAACTTCTCAGGCAATCCACTCGTCATCAATGCCTCATGGTAGTGTGGAGGCGGCCTTGTTGAAGGTATCCCTGTCGGTTGAAAGCTTAGATATTATTCCATCAACGGCTAAAACTAAGTTTCTAATAACAACGGGGGCGAGTGATTTGAGTTCTTGTGGATGGTCTCTGTTTCTTCATTGGTTTGCTATTGTAATGGTAGTACTTGACTATTTTTAGCGGAAGGATCACCGATAGTATGTCCATCGCGGTCAACCTGGTGGTAACTGTTATGGAAAAGTTAAAGTGTTTGAATATATTTATCAGGTAATTCCAAACTTGTCCAAGGTGTGTGCGTTCATAATGTCTAGAGGTTGCCAGGCCACCGTCCTAGTAAAGGACCCTACTCGCGTAGTGGTGTATATTTCTTCAGAGTATCCAAGTTAAATAACCCGACAAGGTCAGCAACCTCAGCTTCATAGACACGTAGAACAGTGGATCGCCTTATTTCTTCACCCAAGAGGAATCGTTGCCAACCAGGATTGAATTTTTGCGGTTCATGATGTTTCGGATATCAAGATTACTTATAATAGAGAACCTCCTTGCTAAATTCAAAAGCCTCGATATAGAAGTTTAGTTAGTTAGTTAGTTAGTTAGTTAATTTGGCTCAAAAGCAAATAGCAAGGCCATGTAGGGGGACATGGAGTTAAGTACAGGGTGGTGTTCATGTAAAGAGTTCAGGCCACTTGAGGTCCAGGGAGGCTTTGAACAAAGCGGTCGTCGGCATCTTCACCATCTCGTCTGGCAGCTTGTTCCACGGATCCGCAACCCGGACGGAGAAAGCTCCTCTCCTTCGATTGAGATGGAGAATTTTATTATCTGCAAGACTTGAACCCATAGTTTTCTTGGTAAATCTAATCTCGAGAAAAACGCTGACGGGATGCTAAGAGCAAAAATATAATTTTTCCTTGATTGTGTGGTAAAAAAACAGTGACCTAATTTTCAAAGCATGATTTCTTAAAAGTTGATATCTTCCAACAATACAGATGATGTATAGACATGAAAGAATTACCCATTTGTAAGTGAATTAATTTGAGTTGTAAGGAGTTTCATCTGTCTTCATAACAAAAAAGTTTCGGATTTATATACATATGTGTGTGTGTGTGTGTGTGTGTGTGTGTGTGTGTGTGTGTGGTGTGTGTGTGGTGTGTGTGTGTGTGTGTGTGTGGTGTGTGTGTGTGTGTGTGTGTGTGTGTGTGTGTGTGTGCGTGTGTGCGTGTGTGCGTGTGTGCGTGTGTGCGTGTGCGTGTGTGTGTAGCTATGATAAAGACAATTTGACACGAATTGCAGTTTGGTTACTGCATACAAGATTTTGTAGAATACGATGATGGTTAGCTGGTCGAAACTTCGAAGTTTCTGTCAACTACATTTTTGTATAATAATTATAATGTATATTTACAGTGATGGTTTATGAACATTGTTCGAAGATTATGTCGCTAACACTTCTGAGAACTGCATATATATGTTGTACAATGTCATTTCTGCCTATCAGTACATAACGAATGAAATACTGAAAAATGACTGCGTGATGAATTTTGTGATTTGTGCAGTGTATATGTGTAATTTTATGATTCAATAAAATTTTGTGAACAATTTTGTCTACTTACTCTTACTAAATCTTTTGCTGTTAACAGTAAGAGACCACGTTTTATAAGTTATAAACATCGAAAATCCAGCAGAAATTGTATTAAAAATTCTGTACTTTGCTATATCTCAATGTATTGTATGATAATATTTATATCTCAGGAACACCATAACATCATGTTCTAAATATTTGGAATAAACAAACACCACTTGTAACGTCTGAAACTGATAAGAAAGGCGCAAAATTTATTGTTATAAATCCTGCTACAAACATTATGGAAGCAATGAAGAGAGTCTGATAGTATGATGCATAGAATCTTAATTTGTTTTTACCGTGTTCTACAATGTAAGACTTTGATCAGATTGAAGTCTAAAGTGACTAAACTCGTTGTTATAACAGATTATATATAGTATTTCACTACATTGTAAGAAAGAAAACCTACAAGCACATTCACATGTTTGACTACACATACACAAAACCACATTCTCGCACATATAGGCACGGATATTCAAACGGACACAAAGGAGCAGTCATACACACATGGAGATAATCTATATCACTGTTATAGTGAAGTAGAAAAGTGAGACATTTTGGCCACCGAATTCCCTTGTGGAATATTAATAAGTTTATCATTGTCTCTCTTTCTCTTTCACTTTCTCTATTTCACCGTCTCTTTATATTTACCAATATCTCTGTATCTCTCTCTATCTCTCTTTCGCACTTTTTTGTTTTATTCTTTCGCTTTTGAATGTATTTAGTGTCTGGTAATTCATTGTAATTCTTCGCCAAAACTGAACCGAAAGTATAGAGGAAATACCGCATCACATATCACAAAAGAAAATCATTCGTTAATTGGAAATGCTAATTTGGGACTTGTAATTATGTGTCTGTCTCTCTATCTCAGCTCCCATTTCTCTACATTCTGTTTATAGATAAGTGTGTGTGATGTATTTATATAAATACATCATATATATATATATATATGCATTTATACATATACATATATACATTTATTTATATATACTTATACATACATTTATATATAGTTATATATATATATATACACATATGTATGTGCGTATATATGTATACACACGCATACACTAACATATTTATAATATATAATCTATATATATAATATATATATATATATATATAATATATATATATATAACTGTGTATAAACACACACACACACACACACACACACACATACATATATATATACAAAACTATGTATACACAAAAACACACACACATATATATATTATATATATATATATACAAAACTATGTATACACAAACACACACACATATATATATTATATATATATATTATATATATAACTACAGACAGGTGTGTACACTTTACTTGGTCTTGGTGGTGGTGTGTGTGTGTGTGTCTAGGAAATTGGCAGAATTATTAGTGGTTAATAGAATAACTCACGGTATTTGCTTCGATTGCTTACTACGTGATTTCAAATCTCACCTAACATACCGCTGTCTTTCGTAGTTTCACTTTCGATACTAAATTACAAATTCAGTGTCGTTTTTGCAGAACCGTTACAGTATCTCGGCTGTTCTGTTTGCAATGATTTCTGACACGGTGTCTTTATATATATAAGTGAAGTTGTGTGAGTGTCTGTCTCCTACGATTTAGATTCCTTACTCCCACATTTTGCGGTGCAGTTTAACCAAAAGCGGGTATCTTATAGTCATGATTCATATCGAGCCCTTCTGGGTATTAGTGCGCGTCTACGATGAGTCTACGATTGAAAAATAGAAATTATCATAATTTTTTTCCCATTATTAATACATTCTTTGCTATTATATAAGTATAAGGGAAGTAACTCTCTAAAAATACTTATATAGTTATTTCCCTTACAAACCCGAGCAACGCCGGGCGATACTGCTAGTTGCATATAAAGTTGTTTCGACTGTAATATAATTGAACATCATCAAAGGCGAGTCGAGAGGAAACATACATGCATGGGAAAATGTAAGTCGTGAACGAAATAAAAATTACCCATACATACACACACCATACACAAACACGCGTACATACACAAAAAAAACACACGGACACATATATACAGAGTGAGATGTGATGTAGTGGTATTATCTCGAGCTGGCAGAGCTGGCAGAAACGTTAGCACGCCGGGTTAAATGCTTAGCGGTATTTCGTCTGCGTTACGTTGTGAGTTCAAATTCCGCCGAGGTCGACTTTGCCTTTCATCTTTTCGGGGTCGATAAATTAAGTACCAGTTACGCACTGGGGTCGATGTAATCGACTTAATACCTATGTCTGTCCTTGTTTGTCCCCTCTGTATTCAGCCCCTTGTGGGTAATAAAGAAATTGGTATTCTCTCGAACGTGAGTTCTGCAAATTCTTGCCCAACAGTTGCCATACACGATTGGTTTCTAGTATTGAAATCTCCATGGGGCACTTCCACCATCAAATCGATATCACTTGAACAGCTGTATGGTGTTCCTCGCGTAAGATGTCCATGTGGTCCCAGAGCAACGTCAAATTTTGTTAAGTTATTTGCTCAAGAACTCATCACTCGGTCTGGGACTCGAACCTACGAACTCACTATCTCGATCAGAACACCCTGCACTCTCAGTCATGTGCCCTCACATACACACACGCACACATGTATATACACTTGGACAAGCGCGCAAGTGCACACACCCATAATATTGGGAGACATGCACCAGTTCAGTGTCTGAAAAGTTTGGGAGATATTAGTGTTGACAATACCAGAAAACGGAGGGCTGCACCATATTACGAGTAATTCTACGCCGAAGCTTACCCATTGGGGTTATAATGTTCCTTGGCAGAACTATATAAGTTAGGCAACTTCAATGTTATCCCTTCAGTTAGGCGTTTTATAAACGCATTCTACCAGTATAAGAAATTTAAAAGTGTTTAGTTATGTGGAAATTATTTTTAAAAACTGCCGTTCAAACCGAAAGGATCCCAAACTTTTGTCGATGATCTGTAGAAGAAACGCAGATAATTCTTTTATGCACAACTGATGAACACTTTATAATAAATGGAACATTAAGACAATATGCATATTCCTAAGGAAAGTTAATTGACTTACTCGAAACGAATTAATCTTATTCTAGAGGTTTAGCGTCGATGTTTGACTGATAATGATGTATATGTCATCCCTATATTGTTCTCCATACAACTGCCAAGGAAGATGTAGAAGAAAATAATTCAGAAAACTATTCTAATTTCTGATAATCCAATTTCCATAATAAAAATGGTAATAGGGTAAATTCCATAATATTTATGTATAAATCTGTCAGGAAAAGAGGTTCTTATAATTCACGAATCCACTTCATGTAAACTCGAATACCACTTCTATCACGTAATATACCTGAATACTGTTGAGTTTAGTGTTAGAATATTCTGAGGGAAACATTCGTACAATTTAGGTAAATACGTTTGTTGATTTAATTAATATCTTGCCTTCAGAGGTCGAACAATGTAAAACAATGGATAAACCAACTGCAGCTTCTATATTGAGAAGGTGTTTATTTAGTGCTTTGTTTGTCACAGAATTGTATCTTCAAGTGATAGTTAAATGCGACCCGCATTTACAAGATCATCTCAAGATAATAAGTGTATTTCTTCCTGGAAGCTTGTTTATTATCATCGATAATTAGACACTTAATTATACACAATGCCACTTACATGCTTGGCTGCATAATATCATTCAGTAACAATACATAAGCAGCTCGATAGGGATAATTGGATAAACGTATTCAATGATAAAAGGGTCTTTTGAAATAATGAAGTTTCCTATATGAAATAAAGCAATTGTGTCCAGGAAAAGGCTTTCAGGTTCTTAACATTATCACACAAGTTAGAAGCTAGTTATCTTCAATCGCTGGATATTGAACGTTTGGTATTTAGCAGATATATTTGTTTCAGCCATTATCAAATCACACAACGCTTTCAATATTTTGATATCAGTAACACAGGAAGTTTATAACGGAAGGAAAATAGAGTAATAATACACGTCTGCTTCAAATAAGAGGTTATTCACCACTAGAAGCATATTGCAGAATTAGTTAAATATTGTGTATTTAAAGAAACGAAAGAACGTTTTACAAACATTGTATCGTTAGGTTCTAGGTTCAAATCCTTTCCAAGCAAGTTGTGATTTTCATCCCTTCGGTGCTGGAAAAGTGACGCATGAGCCAGCTATTGAGGTTGATTTATTCAAACTGTTCCTTCTCCGAGTTGCCACTATTATTATTAATATTATTATTCATACTATTACTATTATTACTATTACTAATATTATTACTATAATTATTATTATTACTATTCTTACTATCATTACTATTACTTCTATTCTTACTATTAGTATTACTATTATTATTACTATTATTATTATTACTACTGTTATCATTACTATTACTACTATTATTCATATTAATATTACTATTCTTAATATTGTCAGTAGTAGTAGTAGTAGTTCTAGTGTGGTGAGCTGGCGGATTCGTTAGACTGAGAAAAATGCTTAGCGGCATTTCGTCTGTCTTCACGTTCTGAGTTCAAATTCCACCGAGGTCGACTTCGCCCTTCACACTTTCGGGGGTCGATAAATTAAATACCAGTGTAACGCAGGGATCGATGTATCGTCTAGTCCCCTCCACGCAAATGTGAGGCCTTCTGCCTCCAGTAAAAATAGTAATAATTATTATTATTATTAGAGTAGTGAGATGGTAGTATTGTTACACGTTGGGTAATAGGTCTTGTAGTATTTGTCACTCTCCTTGCATTCTTAATTATAATCTCTCCTTTCTAGCATTACCAAACTATATTACTTGGAAAATTATATTTCTTTTTGCACTTTCCGATGGTATAATAAATTTATGTTTGGCTGAAACATATGTGTAAGGAAAAGTCCTGATATACTGAGAATAATTTGGGAAATGCCATGTTAAGGATTTAATTATTCATCTTAGAATTATTACAGTATGATTCATATGTAAATGAATAAACATGTTCATACCTATTTCTTTACTACCCGCAAGGGGCGAAACACAGAGAGGACAAATAAGGAAAGACAAACGGATTAAGTCGATTACATCGACCCCAGTGCGTAACTGGTACTTATTTAATGGACCCCGAAAGGATGAAAGGCAAAGTCGACCTCGGCGGAATTTGAACTCAGAACGTAGCGGCAGACGAAATACCGCTAAGCATTTCGCCCGGCGCGCTAAGGATTATGCCAGCTCGCCGCCTTAATAAGAATTTTACATTAGTTGTGGGGAAGATACTCGGCAAGAAATGGAAACAAAATTGAAAGAATAATAATAATCCTTTATTAACCACAAAATCCAATAATATTAATAGTAATGATGATGAAGAAGGCTCGTGTGTGGGTGGATAAGAATAAGATATAAATTTTAAAGAAGCAGGGAAATACACATCTGTCTGCCCCGTTTCAGTCGATAAACAAGTTAATTCAACGTTAAGTATCGAGATGCAATACCACAGATCATTACAGCAGAGTCACCGACAAAAAATTACATAGCAACATTCCTTAAACAGACACAAACAAACGCAAGCAAAGCAAAGAAGATCAATAACTGATTTAGCTACAAAAACTTTACTGCGATACAGATTAACAGCGATAATTTGAAAGAATCTACATGTATCAGACCCTGAGCTACGGTAACTTCTCGACTCTTTAGTTAAGCAGAACCTAGGGGGAATCTATAAGACACGAGATAATGGAGAACTTGTAACAAGTCTAGACAGTTCCAATATATTTTATTTCTCTCTTGTATTATACTTCGGTTCCTACTTGAATTCTAACGTTGTAAATATGTTTTAAGTATATAATCTAAAGTCTACAATAGATGTATAGAAATCTGAGTTTACATACATATGAAAATTGCCTTTTCATGAAATATCTCAATGTAATTGCAATTTTCCTCATGATATCTGAAAATGGACTTCCCTGTATTAAGATATAATAGAAATTTTATATTTAATTAAAAAATAGACCACTGTATCCTCTCAAGTGCTAAGAGAAAATTTCCGCTTATAACTCATCTCAGAACATAAGATGTAAATCACTATACACAACATTATAATTGTTGCTGGTAGAAATTTAAGTTTATGAGGAAATATACCAACTGTATCACGCGTCTTCCTTTGAGCTTATGGATATTTTCTGTTTAAACGGCAGTTTTTTCTAGCGGTGTCATATGAAATTGTCACCCATAATTATGACCCTAGTATCGATCTATTGCATTTCAATCTGTTTTAGGGTTAGTTAGGGTTGGGGGGAAGGGTATCTGTTTTTCCTTTAAAAATGTAAATAAACCCAATCTGTTTCTTAAACGAGGGACATATTCATACGGCACAGAATGTTTTCACCTCAATAGACGTCATTGATTGGTTGAAATTGCAGAAATTGAAGAAAAAAAAACAACAAATATCTTACAAACTATAGAATTTTCTCAATAAAACCAAGAGAAAAAGATGTTTTATAAACACATTCTACTAGTATACGAAGTTTAAAAGTGTTTAGTTACGTGGAAATTATTTTTAAAAACTGCCGGTCAAACCGAAAAGATCCGAGTTTATTCATAGTTATTGTAGCAACAACCGAAATACTTTCAATGAAAAAAGTAAAAATATAAATCATATACACTGCTGTAATTTATATATGTACTTAACAATAATATAACGGCATGGCTCAGTAAGAGAATGGGATAAGTATTAATACTTTTAAAAATAAACTAAAATATGATATTATGTGCGGTTTCCTACTAGGATATAATTACCTTCAATTACCTGTAACTTCAAACTAAGAAATGCCCACATTGTTTTTCTCTAAATTCTAAATATAATACAGCAAAAAAAAAAAAAAAATCCAAAGGGATTAGCACATCCACACACAGTGTAAATAGAGAAAGCTACCTAACTATTACAATCGTCTAGTGGAGGTGCAATGGCCTTGTGGATAGAGCAGCGGATTTGCGGTCGTAGGATCGCAGTTTCCATCCCAGACCTGGCGTTCTAAGTGTTTATTGAGCGAAAACATCTAAAGCTCCACGAGGCTACGGCAGGGGGTTGTCTTGAAACCTGCTGTACTCTTTCACCACAACTTTCTCACTGCTTCTATTGTACTTGTATTTCAAAGAGCCAGATTTGTCACGCTGAATCTCCCCGAGAACTACGGTGAGAGTACACGTGTCTGTGGAGTGCTCAGCCACTTGCAAGTTAATTTCACGAGCAGGCTGTTCCGTTGATAGGATCAACTGGAACCCTCGTCGCCGCAACCGACTGTGTACCAATCGTCTATTAAGCTAATCCTTGTACATGAACATCTAGTGCCTAATACCACGTATACCAACTCAAACTATATGAAAATATATATCAATGAATAAATAGCAACACATTACCATTTATATTGTCTTATAACACAGAAGCCATTATTTATAAATTTGTCTTACCTCTATGAAACCGTGCTTGAAGTTGCAAGAAGTCGATGCCAATAACGAATTTGATATTTCCTCTTTTGGTAAGAACGGCAGCAGTGACGAAGAAGAATTAGTTGCCCATTTCTTTATTACCCACTAGGGGCGACATAGAGAACACATACAATCACGAATGATGAAAAAAATAATTATGAACATTTGGGGTCGGTTAAAAATCGGAAATGAATAATAAATCGAATGGTTACACAATAGACACAATTAACAAAATTACAAGATGCAGTGGGGCGGGTTCGCGACCCCATGCTCCCCGCCACGACACTTAGCCTTGTGGTTTCCTTTTTCTTCCTATCTCACATTTGTGAGGGATCTTTTACTCTCCACATTTTTCCATCTTTCATCAAACACTTTCTTACTCAGGCTCCTTCTCTCCAGTTCTATGTGTCTTTTCAGGTGGAATTTAAAATATTCCACCAGACTTGAACCAGAGATGAAGTCGCCTGTTATCATTCCTTTCATCCTTGTCTTCCATACTACCTGTTTCGCAGTTGAAACCACGGCGAGAAAACAAAACTTACCTTCTTTCGTTAAGAAATCAGGTGGGCTGATTTTTACAATAGATTCGGCTGATAGCTGTACTCTTCGTTCGCCTGACATTAGTTGTTCGGCACAATCCACATATCTTTCACCCCCGAACACTGCACGATCGCGTGCGAGACGGTTTCCCGTTCTCGCCCACATCTCGTACAGGTCGGGCCGACTTGGCAACCGTGCCTTGCAAGCTTGTCCCGAACAGGTAAGGCTCCTCGGTAGCACTGCCAAGCCAAAGACTTCTGGAAATTATCCAGTGTCTTCGGCCCGAATGTACGTTGGAACAGACTGGCCAGCTGATTATCGTCGAAACCTAGGGCTTCCCCCAGCGTATCATCGTTACCGGCCTCTACAAACCCTCTATAAAACACAGCGGTAGAACCACTGCCGCAGGCATTACCCGAGCGACGGAATAGTCGGAGTGCCTTGCGACACTCCGTATACCACGAACCCAACTTCGATCTGCGATTATACCAGTCCTCCCGGCCACCGAAACTGGTGAACCTGGGGAACATCTGTTTCGCCAGCGGAGACCACACCCGTTCACTACCCAGATGGAGCCACAGGTGCCTTAGCCTCAGCGCATTTCTGCGCATCATTAGCCACGGCATCCCTAGTCCACCCTGTAACGGTTTTTGACAGCAGACAGAGCGTCTCACAAGCGGTTTCGAGCCCTTCCACAAGAAGCGAAAGAGCTGTCTCTCCAACTTGATCAACCACGAATCCGGGCAAGGCACGACGGCAAGGCGGTAGGTGATCACCGATGCTATAAACACATTGGCCACCTCCGCCCTACCTTTCAAGGATAACCACCGCCAAGACCAAATCTTGACTATTGCAGCCACCTTGCTCGATACCTCGCTCCAGTTCTTCTCTATTGGAGGTCCGGACCGAACCAGACCCCGAGCAACTTAACCGGGCCCTCCGTCCAACGTCCCACGACGCTGTCTGGAGGCATCGACTTGCCTCTCCAGGTGCGAGTTGCAAGCCGACCGACTTTTCACGATTAACTTTTGCTCCTGTCACCGTCTCGTAAACCTCTATGGCCTTGCCTACTTTACGTAGGTGGTCCACTTCAGTCACGATGATAGTGATGTCATCCGCGTACGCCGAAACCGACATATCACGTCCTGGTTGCCTCGGGATGCCGCTCAGTCTTCGCAGCAGCGGCTCCAGGGCCACTACATACAAAAGCGGGGAGAGCGGACATCCCTGGCGAACCGAGCGTTTGACCTTGAACGGCTTAGAAAGAAAGCCGTTCACCTGAACTACCGAGTCGGCGTTGTCATACATTTCGATGATCCACCTGAGGAAGCCAAGACCTAGGCCGAACTGAGCCAGAACGGACACCAGGTAGTGATGTAGAAGAATTAGTTGCCAGTAATGGGTAACTAAAATAAAATTTTTCAAGTACAAAATAGAAATAAAGAAAGGGTGATTTTTGAAGAAAAAATATTTTACAAGAATAAAGATGAAAATATATAATACTTGGGGATTGGCGGGCGAATCTACTCATCTTCAAAATTCTACACAACAATAATTTGCATAACTTTAGGATTTCTAGATATTTTAATAATATGCAATATGAGGCATCTGCGATATATACAGAAGTCAGTAAGCCGTTCCATCTCATTACATATAATTCATTTTTTACTTCATATTTTATTTTTATTTTATGTACCCCATGTCCCGTCTTGTAATGTCCCCCTCTTCGTGGCCCCTTGTGGGTAATAAAGAAACACAATATATACAGAAGTCAGTGTATTCAGATCGTCATTGAAAGGTCGTGAGTTCGATTCCTGATGGCGCGTTGTCTACTTGAGCAAGACACCTATTTCTTTATTTGGCACTACGGCCACAACACAGAGAGGGACACTACAAGGACAGACATAACACCACAATGGGGACACAAAACATAAAGCGAATGAGAATGAGATGTTATATAAAATTGAAGAAATGGAATGGCTGCATGGTACTTCCATGCAGTACCATTTGAACGTTTAGGTACACTGTTTACAATCGTTCTATTTACCTTATTGTCTTTTTCTTAATCCTCTTTTTTGTCCTTTCAAAAAAAAAAACAATTTTTCTTTTTGATACCTCATGAAAAGCGCTAAGTCTTTTAGGTCTACTACTGGTACCAGTTCGTCGAGCTCCACAAATACTCCAGGCGGGTCAGTCTTGTCTCCACACATGTCTCTCAGTCTCTTTCATGTGTCTTTGTCGACCACAATTGCCTTCACATTTTCAGAATATATATCCGTGGATAACCTCACTCTTATGATATGCTTAAATTTTAAAATTTTCTTCTCCGATTCTTTGTTTTTCGCTATTATATCTTATACCTGCAGGCATTCACAGATTTCCTTCGCAGAGATGTATGCATTTCTACACTTGGCACAAGGCCTGAAATTTTGGGGAAGGGGCCAGTCGATTAGATCGATCCCAGTATGCAACTGGTACTTGATTTATCGACCCCGAAATGGATGAAAGGCAAAGTCCACCTCGGCGGAATTTGAACTCGGAACGTAACGGCAGACGAAATACCTATTTCTTTACTACCAACAAGGGGCCAAACACAGAGAAGACAAACAAGAACAGACAGACTGATTAAGTCGATTACATCGACCCCAGTGCGTAACTGGTACTTAATTTATCGACCCCGAAAGGATGAAAGGCAAAGTCGATCTCAGTGGAATTTGAACTCAAAACGTAGCGGCAAACGAAATACCTATTTCTTTACTTCCCGCAAGGAGCTAAACACAGGGAGGACAAACAAGAACAGACATAGGTATTAAGTCGATTACATCGACCCCAGTGCGTAACTGGTACTTAATTTATCGTCCCCGAATGGATGAAAAGCAAAGTCGACCTCGGCGGAACTTTGAAATCAGAACGTAACGGCAGATGAAATACTGCTAAGCATTTCGCCCGGCGCACTAACGATTCTGCAAGCTCACCGCCTTGTTCACAGAGTTATATAGAAAAAGAAAACTCTATGAATACACCAGGATATATCTCCCTTTCAATAGTCTTTAAACTCAAAATAATTCGTTCTTTATCAAATAACTGTTCTCACATATACCGGATTTCTATAGTTCCCACATTATATATTGGCTTATTTATATCTTGCAGTTATTTGTTTCAGCTTTTAGTAGATATATGTTGTATGTATACAATTGAAAAGTTAAAGGAACAGTCAATGAATATGAGGTTTACTGCTATTATGCCGTTGATGTGATGTCGGTCACTTAAACGCTATGGAAACTGGGTAACCGTCAATAAGTGTTCAAATTTTAGATGATGACTTTGGCGAATTTTTTTTTATCTGATGTTCATAAAAGGCACAATTCATCGCTGATTTTAGTGTTGAATATTTCTGTTGACAGAATTTGGCAATCCGCTGTGAATTAACAAATTCATATTTGTGATATATTACTGTTTATTTTCAAATGTGTACCTCTAACATTCACAACGCTTTAGTTTTCGGTATTATATAAATAGCCTTATTAATATTTATTCGTAACTATTTTATTGTATGTACAGCTGAATTCAACATAAAAGACATTGATATATTGGTGTTCTTTATGGGATAAAATATTGTTTAACTTTATAATCAATCTTACAATATTTGTACATTTTTATATATTGGCCCAACAGGCATTTGAATTGTATTCGCTTACTAATTTGATTCCGGTATAAAGGTTAAATATGACAGAAAACAACCGCTCAAATGCTTATAACTACTGTGCCTTTGTTTGCGACGTAATATACGCATTGTTATGTAAAATGAAAACCGGGTCTGCTTAGCGTTACTTTAATATATCACGCTTAAAATTGAGCGAACAGCAATTGCATTCTCACTAAGTAAAACAAAAATAGATTTATTGATAGTTAATGCTACAAAAAGAAATACGTTTTCTATTTTTTATATAATCCAGATTTTGTTTTCATCATAATGGATGCTTTTGTCAATTATAACTAATATCATTACAACCTAATGTATCATGAATCCAAGATGAACGATAAAAGATGGGAAACTGCAAAAATATATGGAAGAGTGATGAAAACTATGCTACTATTTCAACGACTTTTGCTGAGAATAACCCTTTCTGCTATGAGCACAAGGCCTGAAATACGGATGGGGAGGGGACTAGTTGATTACGTCGATCCTAGTGTTTCATTGCTATTTAACTTATCGACTCCGAAAGGATGAAAGTCAAATTCGACCTCGGCGTAATTTAAACACAGAACGTAGCGACTAGTGAAATACCTATTTCTTTATTACCCACAAGGGGCTAAACACAGAGGGGACAAACAAGAACAGACATAGGTATTAAGTCGATTACATCAACCCCAGTGCTTAACTGGTACTTAATTTATCGACCCCGAAAGGATGAAAGGCAAAGTCGACCTCGGCGGAATTTGAACTCACAACGTAACGCAGAGGAAATAGCTATTTCTTTATTACCCACATGGGGCTAAACACAGAGGGGACAAACAAGGACAGACATAGGTATTAAGTCGATTACATCGACCCCAGTGCGTAACTGGTACTTAATTTATCGACCCCGAAAGGATGAAAGGCAAAGTCGACCTCGGCGGAATTTGAACTCACAACGTAACGCAGACGAAATACCGCTAAGCATTTCGCCCGGCGTGCTAACGTTTCTGCCAGCTCGCCGCTTTACCCCAGTAGTAGTCGTAGTAGGGATCTTTCCACTTTGACCGGCAGATTTTAAAAATATTTGTTTTGTAACTAAACACTTTTAAACTTCGTATACTGGTAGAATGTGTCACATAAAACATCTTTTTCTCTTGGCGTTCTTGAGAAAATTCTGTAGTTTGTAAGCTATTTGTTGTTAAATTTTCTCATATTTCGGCAATTTCAACTAACCCCAAGATTCCGTGTTCGATTCCATTCAGTGATCTGAATAATAATAATAATAAAAATAATAATAACAATAACAACATCGAAAATTACCTTAGGAATGAGAACCCAGGTTTGGAATTTCCCCAAGACATCCGATGAAGGCTGGAGGGTGTATCAGCCGAAACATTGTGTTAACAACAAACAAGATAAGGACAATTATCTGTCAAATGTAAATAATGTACAACATCCATGTGAGTGATTATCCTTTCTCCTATAGGCACAAACCCTGAGATGTTGTCGGGATTGGGCTAGTAGATTACGTCGACCCTGTGTCAACTGGTACTTATTACATCGAGCCGAAAAGTAGGAAAGACGAAGTCGAACTCAGACCGTGAAGACGGACGAAATGCCACTAAGCAATTTGTCCGGCGTGCTACAGATGTTACAAACGCGCCGCTTTCAATGATAATTGACAGTAAAAAGACCATTACTATTGAGTAAAAATAGCAAACCCCACTGAAGAACAAAAAGAAGATACAACACAGCTTGTACTCGCATGTGTCCTGAATGCATGCAATAAAATAAAACCATCGAATACGATTACTAAATTATTAATAAAAGTTACTCATAGGCGCAGGAGTGGCTGCGTGGTAAGTTGCTTGCTTACTAACCACATGGTTCAGAGTTCAGTCCCACTGCGTGGAACCTTGGGCAAGTGTCTTTTACTATAGCCTCGGGCCGATTAAAACCTTGTGAGTGGATTTGATAGACAGAAACTGAAAGAATCCCGTCGTGTATATATGGGGGGGGAGCTGTGTTTACGGCAAAACAGACTGCTAGAATAAGTACTAGGCTTACAGGGAATAGGTCCTGGGGTCGATTTGTTCGACTAAAGGCGGTGCTCCACCATGGCCTCAGTCAAATGAATGAAATAAGTAAAAGAGTAACAGAATTCTAATATCATTCAAATCGTATTTTATAAAGGCGCGAGTGGAGGCAACTGGTTTTGTTATTAATATATTCCAGTCACGATTTAATGAACCCTGGAGATATGATACACGGATTATACAATGAATAGTCCTTTGATTAAAAGCTCTAGTTATGCTAGTATTGTATCCGCCCCACAAACAATAATGCGGTGATGAAAATTATTGAATTACAGATTTAAGCTTTTGTTGTATTATATTCGCTAATGGTAACCTTGGATTTCATTCTTCCCTTATTGATATTGGTTATAGTAATATTCCTTGATAGCTTCGTGTAATTAACGTTATACCATAAGCCATCTCACTAAATGTCAATGAAATTAAAATACGACAATTAGACTAAATCGACACGCTCTATGGCAAATCATTCTCTAGTGTCCAGTTAAAAGATCAATGTCGATATTAACATTACATAAACCTAGTAGTGATAGTTGTTCGAACATCATTTATGGTAAATATGCTGGTGGTGACGAAGGCCGTAATACTAATGAGGGGAATTGTAAATACAAGGATGATCGTATTTGATGAAGGCGATGATGAAACTGAGTCCATTTTGAAACTGGAAGAGTTATCGATGCCTTCAACTACCAACAAATATTTAGATGTCTTGCAAACAACTTGCACATGCAAGTGCTACCAGTCAAAAACTCCGAATATCGGAAGCCAGCAAGTGTATGGGGTCATCAGGAGAGAATGCGCGCCGTTTCGGGGCCTACCTCTCGACGACATCAATGCGCACCGGCCCCCTCACTGATATGAAGGCCCGCTTGCTAGATCAACTGGTTATCAAATAAAGCTCAATATTCTTCTAGCCATCGCTCATCGTCTCTTTTTAACCAATCCAGTGGCTAGCCTTTTCCAATGTCGCTTAGATATCAGTCAAGGTCGTATTGACTTTACGATGAGTTAGGCTAACGATAACAACAGTTGTCTCACACTGTGTCCAACAAACCCTCTACATCCAACTTCGATTGGAAAATGCTCTGCTTTCCAGCCTGCGTCTTCACATTCCTCGAGGAGGTTTACGTAGCGGTCAATCTTTCGAGTCCGAGCGGCGTCCATGTTATCTTCATGAGGAACCGTTAACTCGACTAGATTTACAACTTTCCTTCTTTCATTCACATCAACAAATATTTAGAAAACTTAATGAATAAGTTGCTAAGCTTTTCTAATTAATGACTATATGAAATATACTGCAAATTTGAGCAAGCGCTAGTTCTAGACATGATTTTGTAGCCCTTATATAAAATGAATAAAAACAAATATTATTCACATTGTGCTGAATTTATCAGATCGTATGCGATAAACAAATTTGTTTAACGCTCCTCGGTACGATCGCTAACTGTAAAGGAATTTTGGTAGTTTTCAATTTTCGATCATGAGTTCAAGTCTTGTGCAGGATTTTTATTATTATTATTATATATTCTTGAATAAAGAATAGATTTCAGAGGACATTTTTACACAATGTTTAACAACAATTAAACAACATTATTTCTGAAGAAACTTACCCGTTTCAAAAAAGCTAAAAGTGAAACATTGGGAATTTGTAGCTTTTTCAAAGTGTTGAGGTGATGGGTGCATGTTGGAAAGGTAATTTTAGTTTTTCTTTAAGAAAAAAGAAAATTCTTAACGATTCGTATTGTCTGTATTTTCCTCTGTGGATTACCGAGAAACAAATTCGAAATACGTAAAAAAAAAATTAAAAAATTTGGATGGGGAGGGAGAAAATTAGAATATTGAGAACATGTTTTGGGGGGCGAAATCCTAATCTCTTGTGTTGAAAGCATAGGAATCTGAAGATATTTAGGAAATGTCACCTCGGACATGCTAAAAACAACAGGCAAAGGACAGGATTTCTGGGAGATGTCCTTTTAAATTTGTATTGAAGATCAGGTTTTTAAATACGCTCATCATAAACACGAATTACAGAATAGAAAAAGGCGATTTCAATTAGACTTGAGCTGTAATTTTGCGCATGCTCACAGCAAGAAATAGCATGATACATACAGAAGTTTTACCTAGAGAGAGAGTGTGTGAGTGCGAGCGTGCGCATTTGTGTGTGAATGTGTGTGCGCGCGCACGTGTATGTATGCGAGATCAAGTTATATTGTGGCATTCTTTTGTTAGAAGCAGGAAAGTTGTCAACTCAATCATATGGTCGATCATATGGGATCATATGATTGTTCGTTAATTTCCGTAATTTTTTATTTATTTATTTATGCTTTCAAGAGACCAAAAATTGAAAGTGAGGAAAAAGTGCTTGTGTACGTGTGTGTGAGATAGAGAGAGAGAGAGACAGAGAGACAGAGGTAGAGAGAGAAAGTGAGTGAGTAAAGGTGTGTGTTATAACCTAATATTTTCTTGCATTTATGTGTAAGGGGCACTCATTTGCTCTCTCTGCCTCTATGTCTCACTTATTATCTTTCATATACACGTACATAAATACATATGCATATATCTTTTTTGTATGTATGTGCGTGTGCATGTGAGAGAGAAAGTGAGTGATTGTATTTCCTCAAAACTTATAGAAAAATGGGTGTCGTTTAAGATACACAATCATATTGAAAATATGTCGGCGTCGCCGTATTGGTATAAAGTGTCGTTTAGGATAGTTGAATTATAGAAACATTATAATGTTAAATATTTGTAATGCAAATATGTAAATGAAAATAAAGTTTATTTCTTACCCGAAAGGTTACTGAATCTTTTGTTACCCCATCATACGTCAAAATCGGCAACTCTGTTTTCGAATGTATTCGGTAATTTTCGTTAAAATTTTTGTATTTTTTATACTTTGAAGAGAACAGAAATTGAAAGAGAAACGAAAGTGAAACCGTGACATTTGCTTTGAAGTGAGAGCAGAAAGTGAAAGAGAGGAGAAAGTGAAAGATATATGTACGTGTATATGAAATAGGCGTGTGTGAGTGTGTGTATGTGTGTGTGCGTGTGTGTGCGTGTGTGTGTGCGCGCGCGTGTGCACGCGTGTGTGCGTGTGCGAGAGTGAGGGAGAGAAGGAGAGAGAATGGGGGAGTGAAGGTGTGTGTTTTCATGTATGTGTAAGTGGTACTCCCCGGTCTCTCGCTCTCACACACACACATCTTTCATATACACATATATGAATATATATTTTTTGCATATATATATGTGCGTATGTGTGTGCATATGTGAGAGAGAGAGAGAGAGAGTGAGTGACTTATTTCGTCATAACATATAGAGAAATAGATGTCTTTATAGGTACACACACATATAGAAAATACGACGTCACTGTCGTCGTCGTGGCATAAAATGTTTACGATAGTTTACTTATAGAAAATATTATAATGTAAAGTTTTTGTATCCATGCATCAAAATCGGCAAATCAGTTTTCGAATGCATAAAGAAGATACACACACATACATACATACACACACACACACACACAATCTCTATTTTATGTACATGGAAGACGTCCCTGTCTGTCGTTCTCTCTGTCTATCTTTCACATTCCCTGTGTATCCATGTCTACCTGTCCCCTCTCCTTCCCTGATATCAGCCACTCACATTATGCCACATGTTCCTAAACGTAACACTTTTGCACCCACTCATTTTATCATGTAATGGCCCAATCTCCATGTTCGGTCCATTATCGATTTTTATGGAAATCCAGTTAGCCTATGCTTGAACTAGATGTTAGTTCAACACGCATACAAAGTTTGGTGAAGATTGCTTCCCTGATATGGGCTACAAGATGGTGATAGACAGAGGGATTGACAGACAGAAATTCCCATTTACATATATATATATTATAAAAAATATGTATATGTATATATATATATATATATATATATAATATGCATATATGGGTACAAGACGTCACCAACAATAAACAAAATGAAATGCGAAAACAGATGAATTAAATATGCACATAACAAGAGAAAAAAGGACAAGTAATTTTAAAATGACCATTCGACAGTTATCAACTCTCTATCTACTCCCCGTTAGGAGCATATATGCATGTATATGTACATATATACATATGCACATATATATGACTGTATATACATATGTATTCTTTTTATCTCTGTTTAATTGTTTCAGCCATCAGACAATGGCCATGCTGGTGCACCACCTTGCAGGAGTGACTGTCTGGTAAGTAGCTTGCTTACCAACCACATGGTTCCGGGTTCACCCCCACTGTATGGAACCTTGGGCAATTGTCTCCTACTATAGCCTCGGGCTAACCAAAGCCTTGTGAGTGGATTTGGCAGACGGAAACTAAAAGAATCCCGTCGTATATATATATGTGTGTGTGTGTGTGTATGTTTGTGTGTCTGTGTTTGTCCCCCAACATCGCTTGACAACCGATGCTGGTGTGTTTACGTCCCCGTAACGTAGCGGTTCGGCAAAAGAGACCGATAGAATAAGTACTAGGCTTTCAAAGAATAAGTCCTGGGGTCGATTCGCTCGACTAAAGGTGGTGCTCCAGCATGGCCGCAGTCAAATGGCTGAAACAAATAAAAGAGAATGTGTAGAGTCTTTTTTTTTCAAACCTGGTATTTCTTCTATCGGTCACTTTTGCCAAACCGCTAATTCTAGGAACGTTAATGAAACCGAAAATGCAGATTTAATAGTTTCATGATGATGATTTTAAATAATCTCTTTGTTGCCTAATTCCTATAACAGTTTCTAGTTTCCAATTTAGTTGGTACATAACCCTGAGCAAACAATTCATTCACCATTATATGTTTTAGCTACTTCTTTTAGCAGCGTGCCGATCTTTTGTACCGTAGTAGTGCGCTTTAGTCTGAACCACTGAAAATCCAGATTATTTTCCATAAACACCACGGATACACAGAAGAGAATTTGACCCGTCGATTCATTTGCCAATTGTCAAACAAGCTGTCATTTATCAGTTAGATACAATTCTTCACAGCATTCATAATTAGTTTATACATCTTATATATGATACATGGCTTCATTCAAAACATCGACACAATCTACTGCATATATTCCGCGTATGTAAGAAACACTATTACGCTGCTTGAGCATATTTCCATGTTTCTACTTTTGCGTAATCCCGATCCTCTTATCGCTCTGGTGAGCGCCCTTGAACAACAGAGTAAATGACATATCACACAGAAACAGGATTTACGGACTGACAATCAAACAGCTTCTATAATGCATAATATTAATATTGATGTTTAGTTACAAACAATACACATATTCGTTCGGTATATTGGAATTAAAATTGTAATACACTGGTGTATGAATATTTCTTTGAAGATGGCGCAAAAATCGCTGGAAACAATA
>NC_042999.1:21179764-21212264 GCF_006345805.1 Octopus sinensis
AATCAATAAAACTATGACTTTTGTCTTAATTTCTTGATTTCGTTTCCTTTTTCTCGTTCCATTTTTTGCACCAAACTTCATGTCTTTCCAAATTTTTTCCTATTTTCTTAATGTCCAGCGTCCTTGTTTTTAACACATATGTATATAACGCATAAAAACATTGTTGGAAGATACATGGCATATTTTATAAATATGCGCCTTTAAGTATCATAATAGCCTGAAACAATTAGCAGCTCATTCGGTTGAGTATTTATATTGATATTCATCTCTCCCTGGATGGAGTACAAATGAACACATAAATGAAATTCTATCGAAACAGGTATCATAAATTTTAAAGGATATATGTTTCCACCCTACCTCCTCTCTTTCTCTCTGTATTTGTATATATATATATATATATATATATATATATATATATTCGTTGCACTCCGTCGGTTGCGACGACGTGGCTTCCAGTTGATCCGATCAAGGGAACAGCCTACTCGTGATATTAACGTGCAAGTAGCTGAGCACTCCACAGACACGTGTAACCTTAACGTAGTTCTCGGGTTGATTCAGCTTGACACAAAGTGTGACAAAGCTGGCCCTTTGAGATACAGGTACAAAAGGAACAGGAAGAATTAGTGAAAGTTGTGGTGAAAGAGTGCAGCAGGGTTCGTCACCAAACTCTGCCGGAGTCTCGTGGAGCTTTTGGTGCTTTCGCTCAAGAAAGACTTACAATGCCCGGTCTGGAAACCAAAACCGCGATCCTACGACAACGAGTCCACTGTCCTAACCCCTGGGTCATTGCGCCTCCACACACACACTACACACACGTGTGTGTGCGTGTATGTTATGTTTGACTTATGATTTTAAGATTAGGGATTTAATGCTTTCTTCACTCTCAGACTAATCTTCCAGTAACTTGTTATAAATTCTTTTGAACACCTCACTCCACTGTAATACCACATAAATTCATGTGTGCACATGTGTATATGTATGTGTTTGTGTATGTAAGTGTGTGTGAGTGTGTGTATGAATTTTGTTTGTGTCTTTTTTCTAAGTAGGGAATAGGTAAGCATATATCTCTGTATACACAAATATAACCGATACTCTGCGCAAAAGATTGTTAAAATTGATCAGACTTCTAAAAGATTATTTCGCGGCAGTAAATATTTTTTTCATCACATTACAATTATAATGTGCGATAGACACGTGAGAGAGAAAAAAATATCTAGACATGCTCGATAGAGATTTTTCAGAAGTTATTCCACTGTTTGAAGTTTTACTTGTGTTTCACATTGTATCACGCTGATTCCGGCTTAGATTCCTGTTAACCACATAATTTTGTATGAGATACTCAGCCACTTAGACAGTTATTCAATAACTAGGCACTTCACATGGTCGACCAAGTGAAACATTACGTTATATTACGTATGTTTTATAGAAACAAAAACACATGTGCTAATACAAGTATTAAGAACACAGCATTCTCCAAGCCATTTCATACACACAGATATATCTGTATTTGTGGGAATGTGCATACACGTCTTTCTTTGCATGTCCTTTTGCATATATATATATATATATATATATATATATATATATATATGAGGAGAGGAGGAAGGAGAGATGAGTGAGATAGCATGGGAATGTATGAGTTTTCTGGGAAACCTAAAGGGGCAATAACGTAAGCAATCCGTGCAGAATGGCTGATAAAAATGGAAAAAGAAAAAAAAAACAGATTTTTATTTACTGCGTTATTGGATTTGGCAACGGATGAGTTGAAAAATATAGAAAATGTTTAATAGAAATCAAAGGTAGACTTGTAATGCAAATCTACCGCATAGTCCAATTTAATTTGCTTTTAGTTTTAGGGTGCATGATTGCAGAACAGATGTTCAAATAAACGGTCGAACATTACGCT
The DNA here is from genome assembly GCF_006345805.1 of Octopus sinensis. Lineage (NCBI taxonomy): Eukaryota > Metazoa > Mollusca > Cephalopoda > Octopoda > Octopodidae > Octopus > Octopus sinensis. Next base: position 21,181,671 of record NC_042999.1, read on the forward strand.
AGGTATATATATGTATATATATATACATATATATATATATATATATATATATATATATATATATTATATATATATATATATATATATACATATATATATATATACATATATACATACATATATATATATACATATATATATATAAATACATATATATATATACATATATATATATACATATATATATATAACATATATATATATATATATATACATATATATATACATATATATATATACATATATATATGTATATATATATATATACATACATATATATATATATGAATTTGCAATTGCTATTGCTTAGATATATACATACATATATACATACATACATATAAATATAGATATATATTGTAGAAAAATAAATGCGAATACAATAAAATATATAAAATGTGTGTATATATGTACACATAAAACCATATTATAAGCAAGACAAAGTTAATTATAGTAAGAGGGAAATGCATGAAAAAAAAAAACTGAAAGAAACGAAAGGAAAACAAATACTTTTAGAGTGTTTATTCAGCTTTTGAAACACGTAAACATAATTGATTGGAAAATATTGGATTTTCTAATCTCTCTCTGATCAAATCAAAACGTTTATAGCTCTAACAACCACACAGTAAAAGGCTAATAAAAACAAAACATTAATTTTCATTCTTGTTTTTGTAGTTTTTTACTTTTGGTTGTTGTTTTTGTTTTTATTTTTCTTCTTCTCCATTTCACAGTGTTACACGTGGAAATAACTGCTGTAACTCCATCGAAAATCCTCTGTATTAAAACTGCAGTTACTGCTAACCCTGCTGTTGCCGCAGCCTTTATTCAAACGATATTTATAATTAAAATAACTGCAACGAGTTAACGGTGATGCCTATATAGCCCTAAAAGTAGTAAGCCCGGCTCACACTCAGATTGCATGCAACCATTTTCTATCACATGCATTCTATTACATGTACTCTTTTACTCTTTCACTTGTTTCAGTCATTTTTCTCTGCGGCCCTGCTAGAGCACCACCTTTTGTCGAGCAAATCGACCACAGGACTTATTCTTTGTAAGCCTAGTACTTATTCTATCAGTCTCTTTTGTCAAACCGCTAAATTACGGGACGTAAACACATCAGCATCGGTTGTCAAGTATGTTGGGGGGACAAACACAGACACAAACACACATATAGATATGTACAACGGGCTTCTTTCAGTTTCCGTCTACCAAATCCATTCACAAGGCTTGGTCGGCCCGGGCAAGTGTCTTGCATAGTAGAAGACACTTGCCAAAGGTGCCACGCAGTGGGACTGAACCCGGAACCATGTGGTTGGTAAGCAAGCCACTTACCACACTGCCACTTCTGCGCCTATATATTACTAATAAAATTTGTATTGCTGATAACATAAGCATATTCGATTCTTAGATATACTTAACCGAAAAAATTGTAGTACTCGATTGAGGAACATTTTAATATTGATTGTATGATAGGCAAATTTCAATCCAGAGTTATTTGAAATAAAGAGGTGATTTTTGAAGAAAAGCCATTATTTATTCTGAGGGGAAGTCATTTGCATTGCACCCCCGTACACAACTTATACTCATTTTATATTCCTCGAAGGGACAAAAAGCAAAAGTCTACCTCGGTGGCATATGAAGTCACAAAGTAAACACAGAAAGAAATGCGTTGATACTTTTCTCCAATATGCCATTTCGCCGCTGTTAGACATGATTAAGTGTTGCAATAACTTTTGCTTTCACATTACTGATCTAACAATAGTTAACGGCCCCATTCCATGGCTATTTACCCCTTTTATAAATGGGCTTAGGTTTCTTAGTTGCGCATAGATCTAGAAAACCTGGATGCAGTGATTTCGAGTGCCAACGATTTTAATTTTCTTCACGGTTGTTCGATAAACATCATGAAATGGTTGCATGAATACAGGCGCAAAATATATCTCTTTTATTTAGGCTAATTTTTATACTAATTTTCAATTTAAATAAGTACAAAACACCATAATAATCTTAAGTCTCTCGCTTTACAATTTCATTATCGAAAATTGGGATGAAATAGTCACTTTCCTTTTTTGATTAATTAATGATGTCGGCAGTTTAAGGGTTAAATCGTATCACTTCAAATTGTTTCATTACTTTAAAAGAAATTCCTTTTCTACTCTAGGCACAAGGCCCTAAATTTTGGGGGAGGGGACCAGTCGATTAGATTAACCTCAGTACGCAACTGGTACTTAATTTATCGACGCCGAAAGGATGAAAAGCAAAATCGAATCGGCGGAATTTGAACTCAGAACGTAGCGACAGACGAAATACCGCAAAGCATTCTGCCTGGCGTGCCTGTTTCTGTCAGCGTGCCCGTTTCTGCCAGCTCGCCGCCTTATTATGTTAAAAGAAATTCCGTACAAGGAATATATGCTCAACAACTAAAAATATTTTCAGCAACAAGAAATATTCTCCTATAGATATTCTAAAGACTTTTTGAGTAGGTTAACCGTTCAATTTTAATCTACTTGGCCAATAATTTACTTCCTTCATGCAAAACCATAAAGCAACAGCAAATGCTTACCCTGTTAATAAAAGGCAAAGTCCCTACTAAAGCATTCTTAGAGTGAAAGCGTGTTAGTATTAGTATCTACAAATATGCTTTCAAGGACAGGTATATGTATACACACTCACACACACACACACACATATATATATATATGTATGTGTGTGTGTGTATGTGTGTGTGTGTGTGTGCGTGTGTGTGTGTACAGATATGTATATATAGATATATTTCTTTTCATTCTTTTATGTGTTTCAGCCTTGAGGCTGCGGTAAATGTCGAACGAAGAAATGAGCGCTCAACATTACATTAATGGATATATAATTTCATTGTTTGTGAATTAAGGCTACCATTTTTTTCATGTTAGGAAAAGTAGGTAAATATAGTAGTGTCTTAACAATTAAAACACTGTAATATTTCCCTACATTACTTAACATGAAACCTATGGTATATATATGTGTGTGTGTGCCTGTGTGCGTGTATGCGTATGTACGCGTGTGTGTATGATGTACGTATCGATGTATGTATACATGCTTTGTATGCATGTATATATTTATAAATGTATATATACATATATATATTTATTTATATTAATATAAATAAATATATTTAAAGGGAATAATTACAATTTCTTCCTAATAAGGTTTTTCACGATGACTATTTGATAAATTCTTATAAATATTTTATCCTATATATATATGTCTAATATATATATATATATATAGATATAGATATAGATATATATATATATATATATATGTATGTATGTGTGTATACATTACTATCTCTAAATACGCTTGCTCACACACACATATATTTGCGTATCCACCTTTTAAATACTTCGCACGGTGAGAAAGCGTTTACATGTAATAGAACTACATAAAACTTAAAATTACCTACACATATTAGGAATAAGTACGAAAGCAATACAAATCGTTATCTATTCAGTTAGTTGAACAATACAATCATAAACAGAAACAAGAAATATATACATATATATATATATATATATATATTATATATATATATATATATATAGGTGCATAACTTATTATATACGTGCGTCACTTATTTGTTTGTTGTTCAAAGAAAAGGCAAAGCTTAATTGTTGCAATGTTTTGATTTTCTTCTATCTTCGGACAGTGTGAAGAATGCAGAGAGAGGTGGCAAGACGCGCAAGAATTGGAAAGCGAGAAAAAAGGGTGATAAACAGTTTGAAAGTACAAATCAAAGGATATAGATATGTCTGGTTGGTCTACCTTATCTATCTATTTATTTATCTGTGCATCTACATCTAGGTAGCTAAACACCCTGAATATATATATATATATATATATGTGTGTGTATGTGTGTGTGTGTTCGTGTGAGTGTCTGAGAGTGTGTTTGTGTATATCTATATATACATACATATATACGTACATGTGTGTGTATGTATATACATATGTACACACACACAATATATATGTATATATATATATATATTTATATATATATGTATATATATATGCATATATGTATATATATATATGTATACATACATATATACATATATATATGTATACATATATTCACACACACACATATATATATATATATATATATATATATTATATATATATATATAAAACGGATCGATAATGAACGAGTAATTTCAAAATCAAAAACAATAAATATCAAAGAACGTATTCACAGATGTTATTTGTTTAAAGCTACAAGAATGTCATGGGGGCTAATTTAAAAGGAAACACAGGACGTTTTGCGCATAACCCTTCGTCGGTTATAGAGGAGAAATTTATTGTGTTGGTGTATTAATCCGTCAATTCGACCTCTGTGCCACAGGTGATAATGCTGGAAGAGTGTGTGACCAACGAGGTGTTTTGTCAAATTATATGATGGACAACAGTGAACTTTGAATAAGTAGACGTGGAACACACATTGAGACAAATAAATCTTTCAATTGAAGCATTTAAGCAACGAAAAACGAATTCGATTTCTCCTCTACAAATCTCAAAATTGAACAGATAAACTGTGCCCTTTTACAACCTAAGTAATATGGTGTAGTGGCTAAGAACGTGAGCTACTAACCTCAAGATTCTGAGTTCGATTCCAAGCAGTGACCTGAATAATAATAATGACATCGAAAACTACTTTAGGAATGAGAACCCAGGTTCGAAAGACACCTGATGATTACTGGAGGGTATATCAGCCGAAACGTTGTATTAACAACAAACAAGATGAGGACAAATATCCGTCAAATGTAAATGATGTAAATTATGTACCTAAATAAATATTGATGTTTTTAATTTATCACATCAAGTATTTCTGTATTCTTTATGATATTTGCTCTCTTGCTTTTGATGATCCCTATGAGATAGGAATAAAATCTGATATGCATATCAGCAATATATTTACATTCGCCTGTCTTTTGCAAACGCCAAATTTAAACACTCGCAATGTATATTGGATTGAAAATGGAAAGTAGAATATACAATAACGTTCTCCTGTGGGGGTAAGAGTGATAAACAGTTGCCAAGCAACCAACATGGAATTTCATATTCAAACAAAAAATAATAATTTATTCAGTTATTAACTTTTGCAACATACCAAGTCTAAGATTTATAAGGGTGTAATATACAATGAGGTTATTGTGTATACAGAGTTAAATTGTGAATTGTTTATTATGCATTTTCTGATGCGCAGAATCGGGAAGTTCACATTGAATTTTAACTTTATTTGATAAGAGATTATATGCGGCACACTTAGGGAAGAACAGGTGCAAGTCAATAAATCTGTGTATGCAGGTAATAAGCGATTACAAACACGTTTGCGTTTCTTTGTTGTTTAACATGGAGCTTATCTGCAGGTTTTCTATCAGTTAATCTATCGAACTACACACTAGCATATATATGTGTGTGTGAGTGTAAGTGTGTATCTGTGTGTGTGTGAGTGTCTGTGTGTGTGTGTGTGTGTGTGTGTGTGTGTGTGTGTGTGTAACTAAATATATGCATATATTATAGAAATATTATCATAGAAATATACAGAAATATATCTATATAGGCATAGGCAGAGTATGTGTAAATATACATATAATATATACACACGCACACACACGCTCATATCCGCGCGCGCACAGACACACACATATACTCATCTCATATACACACGTGCGCATGTATAATTCCCTTCTCTCCACCGCTTTCGTACTACTATACATACACACGTATATATATATATATATATATATATATATATTATATATATATATATGAAAAAACAAGTAAAAAATAGAAAATGCTAAAATAATTTTATAGTGAACATTTCAGTACCGGTTCGGTCATTTTGAGACCTTTTCAACTGTAACGATTAAATAATTAAATTTAGAAAAATTAGAAGAAAAGTTTTTTTAAAAGAATATTTCTATAGTAGTGTTCAGATTTAAGTGGCATTCTGCCTTCTCTGACTCCCTTGTTTGCACTTGTGTGTTCGAGGTAGTTGTGAGTTCTATATATATATATATAATGTTTGTATGTATGCATATATATATATATATATATATATATATACACATATGTATATATATATACATATATATATATATATACACATATATATATACATATATGTGTGTATATATATATATATATATATATATATGTATATATGCACACACACACCCGCACAGCAACAACAACAACGACAACGTTCATATATCGTACTTGCTTATTCAGAAGACGGTATATAATGATGTCAATATAAAAACGTATCTATTTCGATGCACGTAGTTCAATGCTTTGTCCTAAATTGTTACTCTCTCTGCTTGTTAAACGACTATTTATGGAATTTTCCACTCACGCATATTTACATAATGAATGTATATATTTTTACACATATATTAAAATGCATCCTTTCATCCTTTCGGGGTCGATTAAATAAGTACCAGTTACGCACTGCAGTCGATAAAATCGACTTAATCCGTTTGTCTGTCCTTGTTTGTCCTCTCTGTGTGTAGCCCCTTGTGGGCAGTAAAGAAATAGGTATTTCGTCTGCTGCAACGTTCTGAGTTCAAATTCTGCCGAGGCCGACTTTGTCTTTCATCCTTTCGGGGTCGATTAAATAAGTACCACTTACGCACTGGGGTCGATGTAATCGACTTAATCCGTTTGTCTCTCCTTGTTTGTCCCCTCTATGTTTAGCCCTTTGTGGGAAATAAAGAAATAAGAAATGTTAGCACATCGGGCAAAATGTTTACTGGTGTTTCGTGTCTTTACATTCTAAGTTCAAATTCAGCCTAGGTAGGCTTTGTTTTTAATCCTTTCGGGGTCCATAAATTAAGTACCAGTTGCGTACTGGGGTCGATGTAATTTTCTAGCCCCCCCTCCCTAAAATTTAAGCCCTTGTGCTTAGAGTAGAAAAAATTACTTCAGTGACTCAAATATTGGTGAGCTAGCAGGAATGTTAGCACCCCGGGCAAAATGCGTAGCAATATTTCGTCTGTCTTTACGTTCTGAGTTCAAATTTCGCCGAGGTCGACTTTGCCTTTCATCATTTCGGGGTCGATAAATTAAGTACCAGTTGCGTACAGCAGTCGATCTAATCGACTGTTCTCCTCCGAAAACATTTCGGGCCTTGTGCCTAGAGTAGAAAAGAATATTCCTTACGATATATATTAACTGAAATTTTGCAGTACGAGGTTGCACTAGATGTCCAGCCATTCTTTTCTAATTTTTTTTTTATATATATATAATCAGCGTTGTGCTAAATATTAAAGAATTTCCAATACAATCAAATAAGCCACCATCCTCCGATATTAAAGATGATAGCTATCATCATCATATTTAAAACATACGTTTAAGTTCTTAGTTCAAATCCTGCTTAGAAGGATTCTTGTCATTCATATTTTCAAGATCGATAAAATAAGTATTCGTCAAGTAGAGTGATCGATAACGTCGATTACGCCTTTTCAGGCGCTATTGTAACACGCTATTAGATATGACAAAGAACCAAAACAATATATGGTGTTCCAATTCTTATCTCGCTTTATTTTTTGTTATCCAATCGAAATCAGATTGAATACTACAAAAATGAAATAGAAAAATAATTCAATCGATCCAGTTTCATTTCTATAGTATACAAACATTGCAGTTTATATACGTGCTACTCAATCAGTCATGTATAATCAATACATTCGATTTTTTTTATGGAATCTCTTCACTTTTGCGCATTGAAATCATTGTTGTCCGATTGATACTATATTTTATCTTTTAGCTGCTATTGATTACCAATAAAGGCTCCAAGCCAAATGTCTTAGGCTAGAGATGAGTGTTGTAAGAGATATAAATAACGGCAATTTATTCTGGTGGACTTACAGGGATTTGAACACAGAAAGGTTAGTCGAGAACCGAGAGAAAAACAAAATGCTGTAAAGCAGATAATACCAAAGTGTGTAAAACACTATGACATATAGCTTTACTGCTTTTATGGTGATTTAATTAATGTTTTCCTATGTAGTTAATGTTGTAATTATTCTAAAGAAACGAATATTTGAACGGATATACAACAGTAAAATTGTCGATATTTTTTACAATTAACAAAAGAGACCGAATGCGTTCACCGCATTTGTGACGTGAGACAGAGAACTTCCGCAAATTTTGTCATACTATTTTTTAAATGACGTGTCATAGGTATTTTCTTTGGTGGAAAGTGAGGATGGAGACGTCTATAATACATCGATCAAAGCTGGAGCATGACTTAACAACAATAGAAACAACATTATTTACATTATTTACATTTGAAGTATATTTGTCCTCATCTTGTTTATTGTCAACACAAGGTTTCGACTGATATACCCTCCAGCCTTCATCAGGTGACTTGGGGAAGCCACTACACCATATGCCAACGGCCATATGGCATAATGGTTAAGAGCGCTGGCTACTAACCCCAAGATTCTAAATTCGATTCCAGGCAGTGACCTGAATAATGGTAATAATAATAATAATAATAATAATAACAATAATAATAATAATAATAATAATAATAATAATAATAATAATAATATTAAGAAGAAGAAGAAGAAGAAGAAGAAGAAGAAGAAGAAGAAGAAGAAGAAGAGCAATAACAACAACAATAACATCTAAAAATACCTTAGGAATGAGAACCCAGGTTTGAAATTTCCCCAAGACACCTGACGAAGGCTGGAGTGTATATCAGCCGAAACGTTGTGTTAACAACAAACAAGATAAGGACAAATATTCGTCGAATGTAAATAATGTAAATAATTCATCTTCTCTTAAATATAGAAGTGAATAGAAACAATATTTGGTAATTAGTTTTTCGATAAGGAAGAGAAGGCGGGCAATCTTGAATTTTGCTATTTGTTCACGGAAAGGAGCGAACTGATGTTACTGTATAAGGCCCTTTACCCCTTTGATTTAAATTCTTAATATTTTTACTCTAAAATCATTAGTGTATATTGCAGGTATTTTAATAGGGGAAATGTTAACTACGAAAGAGAACGGTATTTCGAAGGGATATAAATATAAAGTTTGTTAATAGCAGTAACCAAAATTTAGATTCAATTCTATCCATCTTTATTTACTACATATATTTCGTTTTGGGATTTGGTTTGCAAGATTCTTTATAATAACGGAGTCAAAACCTTTGAAAAGGTTGCAAGACGCAACGAAAAGTTTAGGAAAATAAAAATAAGAAACAAGTGGAAATTTCACCGGTGAGTGTGTTACATTATAAGGCACAAAAAGAAAATAACTCTCCCCAGACACAACAAATTATTAAATATATGTATTTCATTAATTTGGTATAATGGTGTTTGGATAACAAATCTTTTCGTTTTCAAGCATCAGTCTGTGTCATAAATATAAATAATATCGAAATAAACAGATTTGTTTGCAGACATGACATTATCGACTTTAAACAAAACTTAAATAGCTTCTGGTACGCATCACTTGCAGACGAAGATAGAATTGCAAAAGGAAAGTCCGAATTACACGCAAGTCAGTCGAGAACAATGGATATGATAAGGTTGAATACGTTGAGACAGCGATTTTGCACGTAGATGAGTGCCGTAATGCATTGCATGAATTACAATTGGCTGATTACACTACCGATATACATCAATGAACGTTAAGTGCTTATATATATAATATATATAATATATATATATATAAATAGATATCATTTTAAGACTTTTCTATATACTTAATCATAACACACCGACAACAATGACATAAACACATATATGGTGTGTATATAGATAAATAGATAGATAGATAGATAGATAGATAGATAGATAGACAGGATAGATAGATAGATAGATAGATAGATAGATAGATAGATAGATAGACAGGATAGATAGATAGATAGATAGATAGATAGATAGATAGATAGATATGTTTCTTTATTAGCCACACAGGGCTGCACACAGATAGAACAAATTACAAGGTAGAGCTTTTCTTTTGAAGGTTTAAAAAAAAAAGGAAGGGGGAGTTTCGATCAAAAGGGATCGTAAAAGGAGAGAAAGAGGACAAAAGAAAGGGGGTGTTAAAAAAAAAAAAAAAAAAAAGTGGGAGAGGAAAAAAAAAATTGATCAATAGGGATCGTTATCACAGAAATGTCAATATGAAGTGTAAAGGGGAGGACAGGTGAGGTTTACCCGTGGAAAGAAAAGCCTACGGAAAAGACCACGGTAACCTCGGTCAATGAAGTCACATTTTATATTTCTTTTTTTTTTTTTTTTTTTGCAAATAAGCAACTCTCTGTTTTCGATTTATGGTTCATAGGACTATGCTGCAAGGTGGCTTCGTCATTCATACGTGCCATTCTTGCTACATTCACCCATCTTTTTTTAAAACATTCGCTAGACAAAACTTGCCTCTCTACTCTCACTTTCCTTTTCAAGTGGTACTTGAAGAAGTTGATGAGAGATTGACCAGAGAGGAAAGTGTTTGTCTCCAATCCTTTCAGACGCGTCCACCAGATACATTCTTTCGCCATAGCCACAGGATGATGAAAAAAGCTCTTCCTTCCCGTTTGAAGGAAGGAGGCGTGACAATATTGACGATAGACTCAGCTGATAACCGACTCGTCCCACACGTGACAGCAGTTGTTCGACATAAGCCCACAGGTCGGAAATTGTTGGACACTGAACGAGTGCGTGCAGAACGGTTTCGTCCTCTGACCGCATCTCGGGCAGGTCGGCCCCGTGTTTCTCGAGCCGTGTCTGTAGAGCTTATCCCGAACGGGTAGCGCTCTCGGTAGCACTGCCAGGCCAGGGATCTCTGGAAGTTGTCCATGGGCCCTGGCCCGAAAGTCGTCCCGAACCAGGCGGGTCAGGTACTCCTCGTCGACGTCCAGGTTCGCCCCGAGCTCGTCGTCGTACCTCCCCTCCACTAAACCCCTATAGAATGCTTTGGTTGTGTTGAAGTCACTTAAGGTCGACCCAGGACGGCAGAGTTGCTTGAGAGCAACGCGACACTCGCGGTCCATTCGCCCTTCCTCGGCCTCTTTTTGATCCACGACTGCAGTTCGGTCATGGAGACGAGCTGCGGGAAAGCGTGCCTCACAAACGGCGACCACACCTGTTCACCGCGTCGTCTACATAGAGCCAGAGATTGTCGCAGTCTCAGCGCGTGTCTGCGCATCATCAACCACGGCATGCCCAGCCCTCCTTTTAACGGGTGTTGACAGCAAATGGATCGCCTGACCATCGGGACGCATCCTTTCCACAAGAAGCGAAAGAGGATGCGTTGTAGTTTGGTGATGGTAGGGTCGGGACAAGGTACGACGGTCAGGCGGTAGTAGATGACGGACGCGATGTACGTGTTCGCCACCTCCTCGCTCGACCTTTTAGGGACAGTTTCCTCTCGGCCCATTGCCGGGCGAGAGTGACCACCCTACTCGTTATCTCGTTCCAGTTCTTCTCCACTTGAGGTCCGGACCAAACCAGACCCCGAGCAACTCAACCGGGCCGTCGGTCCAGCGTCCCACGACGGAGGCGCTGGTGGACGGCATGGGCTTGCTTCTCCAGGTGCCTAGTCGCAAGCCCACTGACTTTTCCCGGCTGATTTTCGCTCCTGTCACCGCTTCGTAGTTTTTCAGTGTCTCGCCGACCAGCTCGATGTGCTCGTGGCTAGACACTATGACGGTGACGTCGTCCGCGTATGCAGACACGCTCGTCCCGCATCCCAATTCTCGCGGGATGCCCCTTAGAGTCGCCAGCTTCCGCAGTAGCGGCTCAAGAGTCAATACGTATAGAAGCGCCGAGAGGGGGCATCCCTGACGGACCGAACGTGCAATGTCGAAAGGTCTCGATAGATGTCCATTCACGCGAATTACCGAACGGATGCCTCTGTACAAGGCAGCTATCCAGCCGCGGAAGACGGGACCGAAACCAGCCGCTCTCAGGACTGCCTCCAAGTATCGATGGTCTACCCTATCAAAGGCTTTTGATTGATCCAAGTTGATCAGGGCCCCACCCATGCCAGGTTCGTTAACTACCCTGTCTATGATGTAGCGCATCAGATGGAGGTTGTCATGGATGGTCCGGCCTGGCACGGCGCATGTTTGCGCCTTGTCGACCAGTTTCTCGATGACAAGCGCCAACCTCTTGGCTAGCACCTTGGCCAAGAGGTTGGCGCTTGTCATCGAGAAACTGGTCGACAAGGCGCAAACATGCGCGTGCCATAGATAGATAGATAGATAGATAGATAGATAGATAGATAGATAGATAGATAGATAGATAGATAGATAGATAGATAGATAGATATATTTCTTTATTAGTCACACAGGGCTGAACACAGACGGGACAAATTACAAAGAAGAGCTTTTCTATTTGGGGAGAAAAAATGTGGGGTAGGTTTTCGATCAAAAGGGATCGTAAAAAGGAAAGGGGAAAAAAGAAAAAAGAAAAATGTAAAACAGAAAAAATGATCAATATGTATCGTGTATCACAGAAATGTCATAAACAGATAGATAGATAGATAGATAGATAGATAGATAGATAGATAGATAGATAGATAGATAGATAGATAGATAGATAGATAGATAGATCGATAAATAAATATTTGAAAGTCTATGAGAATTACTTAATACAGGTTTGAAGTGTAAAGTTAATTTTTTTCTTTATATTATTTCTTTTTTAAATGTAAAATCTTTTATCGAGATGTTACTAAACATGTTGGGGAATAATTATTTTACTAGGGTCTGAGCGGTTTTGATTAACCTTTGCAAATGTTTTTGCGTGTGTGCGCGTGTGCGCGTGTTAGTGCGTGTGTACGTATGTATAGGTATGTAGAATCTTTTACTACTTTAGAACTACTAGCAATCAAGCCATAACGAGTTATTTTCTTATACATACATTCACACATGCATACATATACATACATATATATATAAATATAAATATATATATATATATATATATATATATATATATATATTATATATATATATATATAATATATATATATATATATATATATATATATATATACATATATATATATATACGTATATATATATATATATATATATAATATATACATGTAAATGTGTGTGTGTGTGTGCGTGTGTATACATGCATGCATACATATACATATACAACAGATCTCCTATGTTCAATACAAGTATTGGTGTGGATCCTCTGTGGTAGAGGAAACGATTCGGTATATGTTAAATGTGTTGGCCTCATGTGGTAGCGGGTTGGTTCCAAGTCAGTACTTGACGTTGCTAAGTCAGCTGCTGCGCAAATTTTAGTATCATGCAGAAACAAGATTTTTCATTAGCTGCTGCTCTTTTCGCATCTGGGTGACGCCTTGTCTTGGAGTACTACGCACTACATCAGCAAATCGTCATTTCGGAGCAGACAGTGGGCAATTACTTCTTCTTTGGTGCCTCTCTTTTTCTTTGCCCTTCTCCTAGAAAGAAGTTCTGATTCAGGCCCATGTAGTTTGGGCAAGGCTTCTGATATGAAAAAACAAAATGGCAGTTTGCAACATCATAGCCATGTTGGAAGTTTCGTTGCAGGTAAAATGTACATATATTTCGACTTTTGTACCTCATACTTCTTTTGCTCACATTGTTGGCAGTCTTTTGTTTTGCTTCAGTGTTTATTTTTACATTTATTTCACTGGAAATTCGATATTTGGGCAACATGGATGGTGCTGCCCTTTCATGGATTGTTTTCTTTTAATATTAATCATAGAGGCTATACGTTTTGCTTTTTGTTCTTTTCTCTTCCTCCTTGTGCTTCATCCTTTCTGGAAACTTTTGTTTTGTCACTGAATTGTCTTTTTCTTCCTTTTTCATCTCTTTGGCTGCTTACAGTGGCGAAGATAGGGCCACTATCATCAGTGTTTCATTCGACGGCAGTCTTCTATCGCTTAGCTTCGGCATCGTTGTGTTTGAGGGTCTGTTGGACCCGAGAGACTTTTCTTTTTCTTTTCATGTTCGTCGTTCTGCTTGGCATCCTCGCTGCAAACGTTGTGTGGTCTAATTAATGTATTGGAAGAGAGGAATTCGAGTTTCGTCCGCTCTATTTGAGCCATAGTTCTGGTGACACCATTACTCTTTAGTTCTACTGCGATAAAGTAGCATCGAGAGTCTCCGTCTACAAATCTCCAGATACACAGAAATAATTGGAATTACCTTATTCTCCAATTTTACGACACCTTTGAAAAAAAAAAAAAAAATATATATATATATATATAGAGAGAGAGAGAGAGGGTGGGGTTAGAGAGAGAAATATAGAGGAAATAAAGAGAGAATTTGAGAGAAGGAGCCAGAGTCAACGGGGGAATTGTATAAGTATGTATGAATATGTGTATATATACATATGAAGACAATCGTGAATTTATATAGAAAGAGAGATATAGACAAAGAAGAGAATTTCAGCTGCGAGATCAATGCATACACACACACACACACACACACACACACACATATATATATATATATATATATGTATATATATATATATATATATATATATATATACATACATATATGTACATATGCACGTGAGTACGTATATCTACAGATGTACAGTTTCTATAGATATAGTATTATGCTCGTGCACAAATATATATGCAAACACGCATATGGATATAGGGACAGAGAGACAGAGAAACCGAAATAAGAGAGAGTGGGAGGTTAGGATTTAGAGGAAAAAAACTGTGCGAAAGGTAACCTACAGCCATACGTATGTCTGAAGGGAAAAGTAAATAAGGAGAGAAATCAATAAAGAAAAACAGATATCAGTATAAGTTATGAGGTTATTGTCCCAGTTTATGATCTACCTTTACCGACTTAATTTATCGAAGAGACTCTGTCAATGCAAAAAAAAAAAAACGATTTATGACCTACTTTGTTGATTTGGTTTTTTCCAAAGCTTCCATGAGTGGAAACAAATCGCGGCCGAGTAAAAAATGTTTCTTATATATATATATATATATATAATACATGTGTGTGAGTGTGTATAGGTATATAAAAGATATATATATATATATATGTGTGTGTGTGTGTGTGTGTGTGCGTAGTGAGAATTTACAAAGAAAAACCAAAGACGGGTGTGTAAATGTGTAAACAAGAAACAGATGTATTAGTTTAACGCTCTGGAATTGAGAAAGTTTTTTAGGTTATACATATATATATTTACTGTGCTACGTCTAAAAATGCCCAGTTCTTTTGTTGATAGATTTAACAAAGCACTAACACGTTTGAGAGGTATTAATCCATTGTCTTAATTAAGTATAAATTTTAAGATGAATTACTTTGATTTCTGTCTGGTGAGAAAGCTTTCTTTCCAGTCAGTTGCAATGCATAATGTAGAAATTTTTAGATCAACTAAACTGAAATACACATCCTTCCACTAAATTGGCACGTCACGCTTCTTTCTGTGATATTATACACATGTTCCTTCATAAAAGATACACATAGGCGCAGGAGTGGCTGTGTGGTAAGTAGCTTGCTAACCAACCACATGGTTCCGGGTTCAGTCCCACTGCGTGGCATCTTGGGCAAGTGTCTTCTACTATAGCCCCGGGCCGACCAATGCCTTGTGAGTGGATTTGGTAGACGGAAACTGAAAGAAGCCTGTCGTATATATGTATATATATATATAAGTGTGTGTGTGTATGTTTGTGTGTCTGTGTTTGTCCCCCTAGCATTGCTTGACAACCGATGCTGGTGTGTTTACGTCCCCGTCACTTAGCGGTTCGGCAAAAAGAGACCGATAGAATAAGTACTGGGCTTACAAAGAATAAGTCCCAGGGTCGATTTGATCGACTAAAGGCGGTGCTCCAGCATGGCCGCAGTCAAATGACTGAAACAAGTAAAAGAGTAAAGAGTAAAGAGTATACATGCATACAAAATCTTACACACCAGTGTGAATACAAGTAGATAGATAGATAGATAGATAGATAGATAGATAGATACATAGATAGATAGATAGATAGATAGATAGATAATTTTCTTAATTGGCCACACAGGGCTGAATACAGAGCGGACAAATACAAATGTAGAGCTTTTTTTTCGAAGATAGAAAAAGAAAAAAGGAACAAAATAGGAAACAAATGTAAAATTCCGATCAAAAGGGATTGTGTATCACAGAAACACTTTTTCTTAAAATAAGAAACAAGATTAGGTTCATCCCTGGGAAGAAAAGCCTACTGAAAAGACCACGGTAACCTCAGGCAGATAGGAAATAAATACACGAGAGCAATGTGCTCTCTCTCTCTCTCTCTCTCTCTCTCTCTCTCTCTCTCGCTCTCTATCTTTTACGATTTATAGGATCATGCTGGATAGATAGATAGATAGATAGATAGATGTAGATATGTGATGGACTGTGGGCGAAGACAAGGTATGAGTGTTCAGCGGGAAATCAGAAGAAAAAGATCCAACCAAATTGACAGTCAACAACACATTCACATAACCCTTACTACCGTTCACCAATGTTTGTGATTCATTCACTTCAACTGGAGACTCCTCATGTGAATCCTCAAACCACCAAAAACCAATAAGGATATGAGTATGACTTATTAAAACAGCACGTGATCTAGCTGAGAAATCACAAATTGGACAATAGTGGTTTGCGGGAAGACTGTTGTTCTGTTGGTTTCTTTCCCTGTTTTCCCTTTCGGTTTCGAAATTCTGGAGCTGGAAAAAGCAATCTCTACTCCGGCCTCCATGGTTTCTCGTATAATCCTCAAAAATCATTTTTCTAATACTTAGGCGTTTCAAACTATCATTTACTAGTAGTATCGCCCGGCATTGCTCGGGTTTACTTCGACCCTTTAGAATTGGAATTTTTGAAATGTAAAAATTTTGCATTATGTAGCTTCTTATTGAACATTTTTCTGGTTGAAATACACCGAAAAATGGCGACACAGCAGTCAAAAAATCGTACAAAATAGGCATTTTTATAGGAAAAAAAGCACCTTTTTGATGTAAATAATTTATGGTGTTAACATGGTCCGATTTGAAGTTTTTCTCCTATGAAAGGTAGAGCAAGCCTTCTTCTATCATACTCTCAATTTTGATCAACTTGCGCCGCAGGGTCTCGGAGGAGATAGTGTTAGTTGAAGGCTACCAAACCTGCCGTACACAGACAACTTCCGCTTTATATATAGAGAGATTTTCTTGTTATACTGTAGAGGAAGCCAGCCTAAATTACGCTGTGAATTTACAAGCTGACCACAAAAGATTTGCTCAAGCATTCGACTACTATTATTTTTTATAAACACAAACACATATGAGTGTGTCTGAATGCGTAGAGAGAGAGAGAGGGAAGGGAAACTGCCAAAGTAAAATACACTCTAAACGTGTAATATATAGGTTAATGAACATTTAGCTACAAGTAAGATGCTATGGACAATACAGCAGAATTTTTACTATCTACTTCAGTAACAGTATAGAAGGAAATCTAAACAGAATAATGCGACAGAATTGTTATTAAGATTTATTTTTCAGCGATACTAAATACTAAATTCTATTTGAATATAAAAGTTTATTGGAAAACATGATACATCATTTGATAGCCTGCAGGTACACGTTAGAAGACGTCGTCAATTATATAAATCACACTAGGTAATGCTTCTAATGTATAAAAGAATACTCATATATAAATATATATATGTGTATATATATGTATATATATATGTATATATATGTATATATATATGTGAGATGACAGACCTAAATAGATGCATCTGATTACAAAGTTCTACGCGAATGAATAAATTCTGAACAATGACACAGACGCAAATTTAATAAATAAAGAATTTTTGTACTATTTCTCCATTATACTCTACCATATAACTAAATAATCATTCAACAAGGCTCAACTGATTTTAAGAATTTCAAATTAGCAAAAACTCCAAGATGAACTCAAATGGACCAGTATTATTATTATTATTATTATTATTATTATTCTTTTAATTATTATTACTGAGTGAGAGAGCAGTGCATGACATCAAAGTGACACTGGGGTAAAATATACGAAGCCCAGCATACCCGTCCAATAAGGATATAGCGGGCACATGCATCACAGCCATATGTGCATGAAATGGTGATCTCTTATCAAGATAAACAGCGCATGACGTTGCAGGTGGTGTCCAGTTAGAATTTTCTTCATGTCGATAGCCCATCCCGCTCAAAAAGTCCCTGAATAAGGGTTATTTAAGGATGTTGAATGAAATACCTATGTTTCCAGATGTGAATTATCAACCCCCAAAGAATTACTCCGAACATATGATTATGACGCTCCTCCATTACTTCTGTTCTTCATCAGAGATGCACATATCGTCAGCCACTAAAGAATTTGTTAGTTTCAGATTTCTTCGTCTGGTAATATCACAAAATCCCATTATTTACTTATTAGTACTCTCTCTCTCTCTCTCTTTTACATGTTTCAGTCATTTGACTGCGGCCATGCTGGAGCACCGCCTTTAATCGAGCAACTCGACCCCGGGACTTATTCTTTTGTAAGCCCAGTACTTATGCTATCGGTCTCTTTTGCCGAACCGCTAAGTAACGGGGACATAAACACACCAGCATCGGTTGTCAAGCAATGCTAGGAGGACAAACACAGACACACAAACACACACACTTATATATATATATACATATATACGACAGGCTTCTTTTCAGTTTCCGTCTACCAAATCCACTCACAAGGCTTTGGTCGGCCCGGGGCTATAGTAGAAGACACTTGCCCAAGATGCCACGCAGTGGGACTGAACCCGGAACCATGTGATTGGTAAACAAGCTACTTACCACACAGCCACTCCTGCACTACTTCTAAGCAAATTTTGAAAGAAAATTATATATTTATATAAAAGCGGTTTCGTTGGTTTCCTGAAAAGTTATCTCAAATCAGCATTTGGAAAATCAACGACAGAAGAAAATACAAAGACAAGAGTGCCGTGATTAGGAGTTTATTATTAATGTTGGCAAAGGCAAGTCTCATTATAAAGATTCATTTCCCCAACTGTGATGAAATGAAAGCAGTTTTGCGTAAAATTATCAATAAACTAGCAGTATCGCCCGGCGTTGCTCAGGTTTGTAAGGGAAATAACTATAAAGCATTTTTAGAGAGTTATAGCCAAAAAATAGAAAAAAATGGGAAAAAATGATGGTAAATTTTTTTTGGGAGATTTAAAAAAGGTGGAGTTGCGTCCCCTAGACAGTTTGTGGTTCGTGTTTCTGATTCTCGACCCCATGTCGAATTTATCGATTTTTTTCAGAACTGGGGGAACTTTTCAAAATTTTCGCTGCGTTAGTTTTGAATTATGACATTGGGCTATGTGTGTGTCAAGTTTCATCAGAATCGGTTGAAAGCCGTGGTCGGGGTGAGGGTACAAGCAAACAGACACACAGAAACACGCACAGACAAACTGCCGTTTATATATAGAGAGATTTAGGATCCAGTAAACTTAATTTAATTTAATTTTTAATTGGCTCAAAAAAACAAAAACAAGGCCGTGTAGGGGGACAGGGAGTTATGTACAGGGAGGATGGTCATACAAAGATTGCAGGCCATTTCCGGTCAAGAGAGACTTTGAATCGAGCCGTCGTCGGCATCTTCACTGTAAGCCGGTGAGCTGGCAGAATCGTTAGCGCGCAGGACGAAATGCTTAGCTGTATTTCGTCTGCCGTTCCGTTCTGAGTTCAAATTCCGCCGAGGTCGACTTTGCCTTTCGTCCTTTCGGGGTCGATAAATTAAGTACCAGTTACGCACTGGGGTCGATATAATCGACTTAATCTGTTTGTCTGTCCTTGTTTGTCGCCTCTGTGTTTAGCCCCCTGTGGGTAGTAAAGAAATAGGCATCTTCACTATTTCGTCTGGCAGTTTATTACACGGATCCGCAACCCGGTCGGAGAAAGCCCCTCTCCTTCGATTGAGATGAAATCGTCGTAGATAGAGCATTTCGGAGTGACCCCGCAGCCCACGCTCTGGAGCAGAAGTGAAGAACAGCTCTTTCGAGAGGTTTAAACTTTATACACTGTGTAATAATACTATCACTTAATAATGTTCCTTCAATTCTATGTTAAGGAAGTTACCAATATATTGATTGGAGGAACACGAAATAATAACTCGAAGGCAATGATCCTTTATAATAGATAATCTTTACAGTAGAATTATGGATTTCATTATACTTATAACTTAATGGATTGTGCCAGCGATATTTGAACTTAAAAAGTGGATTTACCAATTTAAGTAGGATTAATGAGGTATGAAATAGAGCAACGTTTCCAATAACGCAATAACATCAACACATTCTTGAAGGCTACATTGTTAAATAAGATGAACCTAATGGAAAACATGTCAACTTGCCAAGAATCAAAAGGAGACTTGACACCACTTTACTATTGAAGCTTACATGATTACCGCTTCCAGTTCCAGTGGCAATTACAATAACAGTCAATAAGTATTAATTCCCATTATTGCGTAAATAAACGTCTGTTCTTCACTACTGATCTCTGTGCATGGAATGTTATGTATTGCTCTGTTGAGAACTAAATAACTAAATAGGTTCTTGGTAATATATTGACAACTATCAGGGCAAAGTTCAGCATATATCGTGTGCATTGGGATTTCACATTAACATGTGTGTATATTAATATATCATATATGTATATATATATCTGTATTACTTACAAGGGGCTAAACATAGAGGAGACAAGCAAGGACAGAGAAAGGAATTAAATCGATTACATCGACCCCAGTACGTAATTGGTACTTAATTTATCGACCCCGAAAAGATGAAAGGCAAAGTTGACATCGGCGGAATTTGAACTCTCAGCGTGACGGCAGACGAAATACCTATTTCTTTACTACCCACAAGGGGCTAAACACAGAGGAGACAAACAAGGACAGACATAGGTATTACGTCGATTACATCGATCCCTATGCGTAACTGGTACTTAATTTGTCGACCCCGAAAGGAATTTGAACTCTCAACGTGACGGCAGCCGAAATACCTATTTCTTTATTACCCACAAGGGGGTAAACATAGAGAGGACAAACACGGACAAACAAAGGAATTGAATCGATTACATCGACCCCGGTGCGTCACTGGTACTTAATTTATCGACCCCGAAAGGATGAAAGGCAAAGTCGACCTCGGCCGAATTTGAACTCACAACATAACGGCAGTCGAAATACCGCTAATCATTTCGCCCGACATGCCAACGTTTCTGCCAGCTCGCTGCCTTACATATCGTATATGTATATGTCTATATGTGAAATTGGCTGGCTAATTTAGTACACTCGCTCGGTATAGGTTGGTTAAGCATTTCGCCCGGTGTGCTAAAGCGGCGAGCTGGCAGAAACGTTAGCACGCCGGAGGAAATGCTTAACCAACCTATACCGAGCGAGTGTACTAAATTAGCCAGCCAATTTCACATATAGACATATACATATACGATATATAAGGCAACGAAGTAGATTCGTATTAGCTGTCTTTGGTTTGATTTTTTAAAATAATCTCGGTTTTGTACTTTGTAAAATGTTACTTTATGTCCACATCAGCATTCTGGCGTCTACATTGGCTGTCATAGTATTGCTATAGCTTTATTTTTCTCCGCTAATTATAATTTTGACAAGATTTTATGATGGTTTATTGTCGTGTCTACAGCCAGATAACAGCAGCCGACACATTCTTGCAAAGAAACAGAAGAAATACAAATGTCTCGCTTTTATACATATGGGATACTCATGAAACTATAAAGAGAAGCATAGAATATGATACAATACTTTGTGCTACGCCATATCTAAAAATTTCAGCCATATGTAATTCATGCATCACAATACATACATGGACACATGACTTCGTATATTAAATAGTTGTTACACTGGAAAAGTTAGTGTGTGTGTGTGTCTGTTATCTTTTCGTTGTTGCATTCATTTGACTGCGGCCATGCTGGGGCACCACCGTGAAGAATTTTTAGTCAAATGAATTGAACCCTGTATTTTTATTTTTGAGCCTGGCTCTTATACTATCGGTGTTTTTTGCTGAACCAGTAAGTCATGGGGACATAAACACACCAATACCAGTTGTCAAGAAGTGGTGGGAGACAAACACACATACACATGCACCCCCATATATATATATATATATATGTGTGTGTGTGTGTGTGTGTGTGTGTGTGTGTGTGTGTGTGTATGTATGTATATATATATATATATACGGACAAGCTTCTTTCAGTTTCTGTCTACTAAAACTACTCACAAAACTATGATCAGCCCAAAGCTAAAAGTGTCTAAAATGCCACATTGTGACTGAACACGGAACCGCACGGTTGGGGAGCTAGTTTCTTACCACATCAGTGAGAGACCCTATGGAGAACTCAATTGTTTCCTGGTCTAATTGATATCAACGTGATCCAAGAAATAGATGAGTTTTCCATAGAGCTGCTCATTATATAAAAAAAACATTTCTACTATAAGCACAAGGCCTGGATTTTGTGGGGTGGGGATTGCCGATTACATCGACCCCAGTGTTTCACTGGTAATTAATTTATTGCTCGGCAGAATTTGAACCCAGAACGTAGCGACGAGCGAAATACCGCTAAGTACTTCATCCAGCATACTAACGATTCTCATTTCTTTATTGCCAACAAAGGGCTAAACATAGAGGGGACAAACGAGGACAGACATAGGTATTAAGTCGATTACATCGACCGCACTGCGTAGCTGGTACTTAATTTATGGACCCTGAAAAGATGAAAGGCAAAGTCGACCTCGGCGGAATTTGAACTCAGAACGTAGCGGAATACGAAATACGGCTACGCATTTCCTCCGGCGTGCTAACGATTCTGCCAACTCGCCGCCTTTCTTCACTATCAAAATAATGAATGCACTATACTTAATTGTGTATTGAGATCCCATTTTAATTATGGTCCTCCTATATGTGTGTGCGGGGGGAGGGGTAAATGTGTGTGCGTAGCTGTGTTCGTGCGCGCGTCTGTGCGTGAGTATATGTGAGTCTGTATGTGCGAATGTGTACGAGTGTGTGTATCATATATATTGCATAGCTCACCATATTGACGATGGTTATCATGAACTGCTTCAAATTGATTCCGTCGTTACAAATATTTATACTTGTTGATTTGTTTAACGCAGATAAATTTTACATTTGTATTCAAAGTATATTCTATGGTCTCTTTATTACCATTTGCTATCGTTGTTCTGACTTCATCCCAATTTGTTTACAGCGCTTTTTCTTTATCCAATCTATAGAAAGGGAATAAATTGATTAAAATTAAAATAGATCAACCTGTCTTAAGCACTCTCCATAATTAACCTGTAAATAAGAGAAATACATTAACTTGTGTTGACAGATTCAGAATCAATTTTCGAAGAGGAAAACAAGAACTGTTCCGTCTACTGAATATATAATCAACGTTATTATATGTATCATTTATTTTTTATTCATTTTGGCTATTGAAATACAGCCATAATTGAAATCCCCCTGAGCGGTTTATTCGAAGAAATCGACTCCAGGAATGTTTTTTTTAAAGTTTGGTACTTTTCTTTTTTGGCGCATCCGCTAATTTACGAAAATGTAAACGTAAACATAACAACACCGGATTTCAGGCGCAAGGATTCATACCCAAACACACAGACATATATTTATCACACAACACACGCATACGCATGTACACACACAAAAAAATATATATACATAAAATATATATGGAGCGATGACAACGAATCAAAAACGAGATCCTTTCACGTAAAAGCATATATATATATATATATATATATATATACACACGATATTCTCTACTTCCAAAGCATTCCCTTAAAAGCGAAAAGCCATGATTGACCGCTAAATCTACAGTTTCTTTTAATTATTTTTTCCTTCTCTCTCTGTTGATTTTCTCATTCCTTTCTGTTGAAGAGCGTAGGCTCGAAACGTAAAATATTTTTTCATTTGCCCGAGCGTCAAACTAATACAGCTACTTGTTGTCTATACACCTGTCTTCGTATTTTGTTTTTCTATAAATTTCAACTATATATACAGAGAGAAGAGGTGTATTTCCACGCACAAAAAAGGTTAGGAGAATTTGCTTTTGAAACGCTGAAATAAAAACTGGAGAAGAGCAGAAATTAATAAATGAAGAAAAAAGAAGCATAAAATTTCACAGTCCAACTTTGCGATATATACATGTGTGTGCGTTTTGGGTGCGTGTATATATATATGATGCATGTTATAATAACATCAGCACTAAGTACTAATGAGAAATAAATAATCATTAGGTTCGTGATATATTGCAACGTGTAAAGTCAAATTCACTGTTGTTGCTGCGAAGAAACAATTCTCGCTTAAGGTAAAAGGTGTCAAAACACCATCTCTACCTCTAGTCTCTTCTAGTAGATTCCCAGACACGTTTCCAGCTCTTTAGCTTTCGGCGATAGTAGATGCCGAAGAGAGATATTTTGAACAGATTGTAAAGCCGTAGCTTTATCTTAAAACAATCAATATCTGTGACTATGTTGCGCTTGCGGTCCACCTGGTCGAAATAAGCATATTGGAATCAGTACGAAACAGTGGTGAGGAATAACCAGATTTAGTTAGTTAAAATATATTTCCGAGTCGACCAAGCTCTCTGGGAGCGCAGCTTAGCCACTGATATTGACTGTTTTAAGATAAAGCTTCGGCTTCAAAATCTACTCGAGTTATCTCTCTTCGGTATCTCCAAATGAGGAAGGCTAACGAGCCAGGAAAGCGGGTGAAAGTCTACTAGAAGATACTGAGCAGATATATATATATATATATAAATATATGGCGTTTTATACAGCCTTAACTAAAAGTGAATTTTTTTTCCTTCACGGTAATCGCAGTGAATTTGCCCCTAGAAGTTGAAATATATTTATATATATTTGTTATTCTTTTATTTGTTTCGGTCATTTGACTGCGGCCATATTGTAGCACCACCATTTAGTCGATCAAATCGACCCCAGGACTTATTCTTTGTAAGCCTAGTACTTATTGTACCGGTCGCTTTATGCCGAACCGCTAATTTACGGGGACGTAAACACACCAGCATCGGATGTCAAACGATGATGGGGAGATTAACACGGACATACAAACGCACACACACACACACACACACACACACACATATATATATATATATATATATATATATATTCATATATATACGACGGGCTTCTTTCAGTTTCCGTCTACCAAATCCACTCACAAGGCTATAGTAGAATACATTTGCCCAAGGTGCCACACAGTGGGATTGAACCCGGGACCATGTGGTTGGTAGGCAAGCCACTCCTGCATATAATTTCTTCGATTCAACATAAGGAGTTACATTAGAAAAACTTATCTGAATCCCACATGCTATATTCGAGTTACGTATTCAAAAACATACCAAGGTTTTTTTAGCGATATATCTGCCTGTGAAGTACTTCACAGAAAAGTACAGCGCCGATGGTTATTATTGCACGACCACAACGCTGTGAATACACAAACTTAGTATTTAGATATTCTTTAATTTATTCTCTTTTGCTTCAGTATCAAACAGCTTCGGTAAGTTTCGAACTTTTGATGAATAATGCAATCAGCTAAGGCCAATTTCTAAGAACATTATTCGTCTAACCCTTCATTTCCATACCATAGAAATTTATTCAATATGTGGATACAACTGGGAATAGACTTTGTGTAGCATCTCAAATAACACCCTTTAGCATCATTTTGAGGAGTTGGCAATCACTTGGCTAGTGTATGCACTTGGCCATTACAGCCATTATGTAAGTCTTGTTTAATGAACATACCTTCATTCAGGAATGTGAGTTTGTATAAACACCTTACGGTTTTATTTTCGAAGAATGCCTAATCTTACTGTGGAACATTTGTAAGAATAATTTAAACATAACATAATTATTCTGCGTACTGTTTACATTCACTATTCGCTTGGAATACATAGCATTCTCATATTCCCTGTAAAGAAAACGAATGAAATAAAGAGAAGTATACAAATAGAGATGTGAAGAAAGGATGCATCGAAGAAAGGAAAAAAAAATATAAGAAACATACAAACGAAAGGTAGAAACAAGATGGCTATCTTTTTCCTTCTTTGTATTTCAACTGCATCAGTTTAAATTGGCAAGACTACCTGCTACGGCAGTTTTCAATGCTTTGCCCGTAAACCAAATACCTTCTGTAAGATTTCATGTGTGATAGATTTCTATGCTAATGTAAACTTAGTGGTTGTAGGGAAAATTTTCTTTCAAAGACTTTTCACCAGAGTATTGCCAACAAAATAGTTTTATCGTTCCTCATATATTTCCCTTTTTAGATTTCATTTATCTTTCATGTCTTCAAATCTTGCCTCTTATTTCTCCACGTTTATTTATTCACTTTTCCATCGTGCGTTCTTCTATATAAATCCTTATGTCACTCTGTTGCAACGTTTCAGTACCTCATTTTGCAAAGATAACTTCAACCATTATTATTCATGCTGACAATAATATAATGCTAATGGATTCATTCATTACATTACATTCATCCACAACCTCAAATATATATCAATATCGCGTGCCTATGTATCTGGCTATGGTCTTTTCAATGTAATCACTAAATATATATATATATATCTTCTTCTTTATGTACTTCATACTGCACACCAACATGCGTACACACACATACGTACATATTCAACCCCAACCCCATGTATACACACACATATATATATATATATATATATAGCAAATGTTGTTATATATCGATATATAAGCGAAACTAGTTTGCAACGGTATCTGAAATTAATCCTAAATCGTCTCCTGAAATAGGTGTTACAAAATTTATCTTAAATGTTAATTGCCAAATGTGCAGAAGCGTTTAATTAATTTTGGATATTGATTTTAATATAAATACTTTGTCATCTGACAACAAACATGGCTCTAAGCAGCTCGATACCAATCAAACCCCACCTATATCCAAATTTCGAAGGAAGTGTTCACGCTTTCATCTATTTTCATCTCACATCCGAAAAGCGAAAAATAGCTGCATACATTCATACATACATACATACATACATACATACATACATACATACATACATACATACATGCATACCTTTCGTGCATCTATGCAGTCACACAGACATACGCCTGTGAATATGTACGTATCTGTATGTACATGTATATATATATATAATATATATATATATATATATATATATATATATATATATATACATAGTGTAATTCCATACGTGTAACAGAATTAAAGGAAGCTGAAATGCACTCTGTGACTTTAGAGCGATCTACATCCATTTGCTTAAGATCTTTGCAGAATTTTCTAATTTTGAAATATATTGGGATAGAAAGATCAGGGCAATACCGTGTTTGTCTTGATTCTGATTAGAAAATCAGCTCCTTTTTATGAAGAGATAATGGCTTCAATTCCCATAAGATGAGGTAGGTTGGGTAGTTAATGTTAGTCACGATGTCATATAGCCACATTGCTGTATGATATTTGTACCAAAAGTTATTAGGCAAGCGCATGCGTTATGTGACAGTATGAATAGCCAGTTCCCGTTATATTCCTTTATTAGTTCGTGTAACATCATACAGGTTTAATAGTAGTATGAACAGGTTTTCAGAATAACTAACGTTACCGAAATAACTTATTTGGTTGAATATATAAAGCTGTTTATGTTTTTTTTTGTTTTTGCTTTTTCTGTGGGATGTGGTGTATAATTATATGACGACTCAGCTTCGAAAGTAGTTATAGCGTATACACTCGTTGTTTGTATTTTTCAATAAACATATTCCATGCTTTTGTATTTTTCAATAAACATATTCATGCTTTTGTCGAGCGCATGGTAAAAGAGAATAAGCTTACGGCCGTGGGTTCGTAGAGCAATCTATTCATCCAACAAACGTTTGCACATATCTCATTATAGATGTGTACGTCTGTATATATAAATATATATTTCTATATATGCATCTACACAAAGAAAGAGACAGACAGACGTGGTAGAAACAGTTGGAGACAAACAGATGTGGACAGACAAAAGGCATGCAGTGTGATGGCAAGATAGTTAGAGCGATGTCAGAAAAATTATCCTGTGGTATTTCTTGACAATTCAGTTTCAAATCTCATTGCTTATACACAGCAAATCTTTATGAAAACTGCTGTTCGTCCACAGAAACTTACCATTCATAGATATTTATATATTTGTGGTTGGTAAGTATCAGTACTAGATTCTATCCAGTGAAGTCAATAATAAATGAATATTCATAATATATCTTCTATTGCACTGAACCAGAGTAGCTATCGCCTTGTCAGACATACAAGAACAGTTACACATTGCTCTAATCACACATAAAAATTGTCCTTTATAAGTATTTATTGCATACAATATTTCGCATAGAATAGAATTCGTTTACACTAAGTAAATTAAAGTTCAAGCCTCGGCAATGTGCACTGTTTAATTTATAGACGATCATCCAGTGTTATGCTGAGTAGAGATGTGAAATAAATCTATGTTCATTTGATTTAATCAACAGAGATTCTAGTATCGCTGCGAAAAGTATAAAGTGTGATTATATGATTATATCATAATGTTTATCCGTGTCCACTCTTTGCTATGCTATCAAGTTCAACCGTTTCAGAATTTTATGCTAAATCAGAGGAAGGTTGCGCATATACAGATTATTAAGTGTGTAGGAAGTGCTTGCTATTGTTACTATACACAAAGTTAGACGTATATTTAACTAGCTTAATTTTCGTAAGAATGCACGCGATGACAGTATAAATTATTTAATTTACAGAAGCAATCTACTGCGATGCGCCTAACCGTAATGTAAGTCAAGTTTATGGCTTTATTACATTCCGTTTTTATCAAATTTACATTTTAGACACTTTGTCAATTATATATCGAAGTTAAATTACATGTTTTTTTTCGCTCTTTGCTAAAGGGTGAGGAAATCAATCAAATTTCAAACTTTGCCAAATTTTCATCAGTGATTGGTTAGTCAATTCCTTGAAACAGAATATCTTTTTATGCTAGTGCAAATTAATTAATAATAGCACTAAGACTGTAAGTAGATTGAAAATACATAAGAAACTTACAAGCGTTTTCCTTTTTCTTTCTTTTTGTTTTTGTAAATAACCCTTTATATATTCACTTTAAAATCAACGCGATCTATAAACTGTGTTTTTCTTCTCCTGTACCAAAGAAACAAAGAGATTTGACTATTTTCTATACTTAGTATACTATAATTAGCACCGATTCACCAGACATCAGTTGCATACAATGTGACTACATAGTGAATCATTATAGCAATTTATATTGGTTTTAAAGTTTGGAAGAAGCGAAGTTTGGAAGAAGCATGAGAAGCTAAATTGATTAAATCGACCTCAGTGCTCAGCTTGTACTCTATTTTATCGGCCTCGAAAGGGATGACAGGCAAAACCGACATTGGGAGAATTTGAAAACGGAACGTAAAGACGGCAGAAATATATATTTTTTACTACCCACAAGGGGCTAAACATAGAGGGGACAAACAAGGACAGACAAACGGATTAAGTCGATTACATCGACCCCAGTGCGAAACTGGTACTTAATATATCGACCCCGAAAGGATTAAAGGCAAAGTCGACCTCGGCGGAATTTGAACTCAGAACGTAACGACAGACGAAATACTGCTAAGCATTTTGCCCGGCACGCTAACGTGTCTGCCAGCTCGCCGCCCTAAAAACTTTTTTATTGCCCACAAGGGGCTAAACAAGGACAGACAAACGGATTAAGTCGATAATATCGACTCCAGTGCGTAACTGGTACTTATTTAATCGACCCCGAAAGGATGAAAGGCAAATCGACCTCGGCCGAATTTGAACTCAGAACGTAACAGCAGACGAAATAACGCTAAGCATATCACCCGGCGTGCTAACGATTCTGCCAGATCCCGCCTTACTTTAAGCTATTTATATTATTTGCCAAAATCATATAAAGCAAACTTTAGTATATCTTTTTAATTTACGCAACAGCACTTGTGTTTCCTGGGAGAATTTAAATACACTGTATTTCCTAAATAATTTGATTCGTATCGTTATGATGAGGAACAAATAACGGGTCTCTAATTGAATAGTAATAAAATACTAAAATTAGTACGATCGACTTTTAGTGGGCAGGAGCTCCGGTTTCTTCAGAAGTTCTACTGTAGAAATAAATTTACCCGCCTGTAAATACATTTCGTGTATTCAATTATCCATTCGCTGATTTATCTTTCTATTAATAAAAAATTCACTTTCAACATTAGCATTTTTGTGAAAATTTAACGGACTAATTTAGTATTGTTTTTTTTTCAGAGATTTTGTATACAGCATAACTATAGACTAATAATAACTCTTCTTCGTCCAGAAGTTGTGCAAAGGATCTTTGATGTAGTAATAAAAACAATAAAGCTAGTCAGTTCGATCCATATTTTTTTTTCTAATGATTGGGATAAATATCCGCGGTTTAATCATAAGTATTTAATTTTCATATCGACGTTTACATGTTTG
>NC_042999.1:21214764-21229764 GCF_006345805.1 Octopus sinensis
TAGCTCTACATTATTTACATATGACAGGTATTTGTCATCATGCAGCTTTTTGTTTATACAACGTCTCAGCTGATATACCCTCCAGCTTCCATCAGGTGTCTTGGGGAGATTTCGAAACCGGGTTCTCATTCCTAACGTATTTTTCGATGTTATTATTATTATTATTATTATTATTATTATTATTATTATTATTATTATTATTAGTAGTAGTAGTAGTAGTAGTAGTAGTAGTAGTAGTAGTATTATGAGAGAGCAATGCATGCCCTCAAAGTGACACTGGAGTAAAATATACCAAGCCCAGTATACCCATCATGACTACCCGTCTGATAAGGGTACACAAGGCACATGCATCGCAACCATATGCGCGCGACCTGGTGATCTCATATCAAGATAAACAGCACATGACCTTGCAGGTGGGGCCCAGTTAGAATTTTCTTCTGGTCGAATAAACCGTCCGCTCAAAAAGTCCCTCAATAAGGGTTGTTTAAGGATGTTGAACAAAATACTCATGTTTCCAGATGTGAATTATCCAACCGCCAAAGAATTTCTCTCAATACATGAGTATGATACTCCCCCACTACATCTGTTCGTGACCAGAGATGCACATATCGTCAGCCACTAAGGAACATGCTCAACTGGTTATGGTCAAACAACTGACACGCAAATCTGTGCTATTGAGCAGAATATTTGCTGTAGCCCATCTTTTATACCAAGACAATATACCTCCAATCAGTTAAGATTAGAAGTCTATTATTATTATTATTATTATTCAGGTCACTGCCTGGAATCGAACTCCGAATCTTGGGGTTAATAGCCCGCTCTCTTAAGCAGTACGCCATATGCCCGGAAGGTATATCCGCCGAAACGTTGTATTAACAACAAACAAGATGAGGACAAATATCTGTCAAATGTAAATAATGTACATAATTCCTCATCTCTTAAATATAGAACAGCGTATCTCTGGTTCTGAAATGTAATAAACTTGCTATTGTGAGGTAAATAGCTGCAAACAACTAATATAATCACTTTAAGTGTTTGTTATGGACGATGTGGAATTTATGGTGTGCAATAATTTTATTAAGAAATCCACCCCCACCCAACTGGAGATGTTTGACTGAAAATAATTCAAGGTAGTTGGTCATTCTATTATTCATAAATATTTCTTTGCCTATGTGTGCATGTGCGTGTGTGTGTGCGCGTGTAAGTCTGTGCGGCTATGAGATTTGAAATATGTGCACATCATATTTAAACAGGCAGAACTACAAATGCATACACGCGTGCGTGCACGTGCACACACATCTATATATAAACTCATTAATGAATTTCCACAGGCCCATATTGTTTTTTTTCAAATTCTGTAAAAGAATTTTAAAAGCTAAAGAAATTTTCTCTTTTATTATACATGCTACAATCTATATATAAGTGTATGTTGTGTGTGGGGGATGTATATACATGCGCACACGCATATATGTATGTACGTCTGTATGCATGTGTATGTATCTATGCGCACGTATATTTATATATGAATACACGCACACACATATATATATATATATATATATATATGTGTGTGTGTGTGTGTGTGTGTGTATCTATGTACGCGTATATTTACATAAGTATATACACACATGTATGCTTATATATGTGTGTAAATATTTCTATACTTACACACATTTATATATATGTATATATCTACATATATATATGTATATATATATACATATATACATATATATATATATATATATATAATATATATATATATATTATATATATATAATATATATATATATATATATGTATATATATATGTATATATATATATGTATATAAATACATATATATATACATACATATATATACATACTCTGTGTGCCTGTATCTGTGTGTGTATCTATGTACGCGTATATTTATATATGTATATACACAGATATATGTATATATGTATTATATATATATATATATATATATATATATATATAATATATACATATATATATATGTATATATATATATATGTATATATAAATAAATATATATATATATATATATGCATTTGTCTCTGTGAATAAGTGTGCGCGTGTATTAATGAGAAACTCCAAAAGTGTAAAAAGAAGATTAGTTAACAAACAATACATTCATTGAAGTGGAATATGAAAGTTACAAACTGAAACAATTGTAAATGAATGGTTTAGAAATTTTATGCAATTCCTACGAAGTTGTTTTCCTTTATAATGTGAAACGTTTTCTTTATCTTCGTCAGTTTTTTTAATTCTTTTTTTCATTTTTTTTTTTTTTCGTATTTAGTGTAGCGTAATTTTTTTCATGCTTCAGATATCACAACTTCAGAGCGCTTTTGAAAACAGGAAAATAAGGCTGGAAGTAAAATGCTTGATTCCCATAATACTAGATGAAATATCTTTTTTGAAAGCATAGAACTAAAAGTAGAATTTTCAAATAAAACGAAAGGGGAAAAATGATCTAATTTTTCTAAATTATAAACAGCGTTTTGATCAATCAATAAATTATTCTGGAAACATTATCATGGTCTTTATTAGGGCTTCTCTACAATAGTTTGGTCTGAAAGAGGTCAATAAACCTATATTCTTATTACGAAGGCGGCGAGCTGGCAGAAACTTTAGCACGCCGGGCGAAATGCGTAGCCGTATTTCGTCTGCCGTTACGTTCTGAGTTCAAATTCCGCTGAGGTCGACTTTACCTTTCATCCTTTCGGGGTCGATAAATTAAGTACCAGTTACACAATAGGGTGGATGTAATCGACTTAATCCGTTTGTCTGTCCTTGTTTGTCCTCTCTGTGTTTAGCCCCTTGTGGGTAGTAAAAAAATATATATTCTTATTACGTAGTTTTAGGCACGCCATCTCATATCCTTAATGTATTCCTTGAACGGAGGATTGCAGGAATGACAGGTTCAAGCGGGTTGAAGATCTGTGAAGAAAGAAATAGCTGTAATGGTTAATGAAGGAGATGCAGAATGGAAACAAAACAACGGAGACAGCAACTGAGAATCGCCTGATGAGATACATATAGATCTTCTTATACCCGTAAATCGTAACATAATTTAATTAGTCATTATTAGGGCTCATCTACAATGGTTTGGTCTGAAGGAGGTCAATAAACTTATGTTCTTATTATATAGTTTATAATCACTCCATCTCATACCCTTAATATATTCCAGATATTGATGGACGATTGCAGGAATGATGGGTTCAAGAGGGTTCAAGATCTGTGAAGAAAGAAATGGATGTAATGGTCAATCAAGGAGATGCAGAGTGGAAACAAGACAAAAACTATATTTCTTTTTTTATCTTTTACGCGTTTCGGTCGTCGGACTGCGACCATTCTGGAACACTTTAAGTGGGTTCAGTCTAGTAAACTATAAGTGTGGTACTGTTTTATCGGATTTTCGCCGAATCACCAAGTTACGAGGACGTAAACAAACCAACTGTGACTGTCGATCGGTAGTGGAATGGTACACACACACACATATACACACACACACATGACAGGCTTCCATATAGTTTCGACAATAATACAAAACTGAAAAAAAATATTTTAGAACTTGTTAAATTTCTTCCAATCCCTTGAAGTTTTTCAAATTTTCATCTGAATATATTCAAAAGACGCAATTTTGATGTAATTTATCATGATAATGACGAAAATCATTCCATTTTGCCCTTAGAAATCAATAATAAAGACGTTAAAAGCTTTTACATTTTTTTTTCTTTCCAAGATAAAAAGTATAAAAGAAAGAAGTGATAAGTGAGTGAGATATTGCCTTCTCGAATCATACCGACTCATAAGGACCTGTTACCCTGTTTCATGGAGTATAAATTCCCTACCTGGACGAAACGACGGTCCGTCACAGGCTTATTCGTTTTTGCAGCTGAGTGGACTGGGGTAGCGTGAAATGAAGTGTTTTGCTCAAGAACAAAAGACGTCGCCCGGTCCAGGAACCGAAAACACAATCTTACCCTCATGAGTCGAACACGCTAACGACTAACCCACGCGTCTCCGCCGAGGGAGATGTGCCTGAGTGCAGTCACACAAAATCTGCCCGAGTTACTAAGAGCAGCAGCAAATGTAGTAATAATCCTTTCTACTATTGGCACAAGACCTGAAATTTGGGGCAGGCGATTACTCGATTACATCGACCCCAGTTCGTAACTGGTACTTATTTCATCGACTCCGAAATGATGAAAGGCAAAGTCGACCATATATATATGTATGTATATATATATATATATATATTATATATATATATATATGTATGTATGTGTGTGTGTGTGTGTGTGTGTGTGTGTGTGTGTGTGTGTGTGTGTGTGTGTGTGACATTGTTGATAGAAAGTACAGTTTCAATTTCAGGACGTTTAGAAAAATTCAAGATGTTCGGAAAAATTACGTAGAGTAATTTGCCATGTTTTATTTTGTACGAACATTAAAACGTTTTCGACCAAAATATTTAGTCAGTTTCGTTAGCAGGTTCACGTCCTCAATAAATTACTTGCTTGATTTTCCATGTGTCAAATAAATATTTGAAAACAAAAAGAGCTTATAAATCTCCTGCAGGAAATAACAATCTACAGATTTTAAAAATAGTAGTCATTAGTCCCAAAATGTTTATGATCCTACGTCGTATTTGTTCTCCAATTATATTTTCACACTTAATTGAACAGCTTATCTGTACCCATGTCTGTGTTTATAAAGTAAGCTTTCTTCACTTTGTTTCTCTGTTATTCAATTTGTTCTCTTTTCTACCTGCGTTTGATCAGATATAATAACACAAGACAAAGACCTTATCAAGACAGACATAGAGTTACAATAACTTGGTTTCTATCTTTGTTGGTTTTCTAAATATATCTAATGCAGTAAACACTGTCTAAACTGCTCCAACAATGAGTTGTTCGTCTATTTCTTTTCCTTATTTTTACGGTGAAGATGGCTATCTATATCGATTAACAATAGTATTTACATGTCACCATCTAGCGGAATTTTGTAAACACCACTCCTGGTAACTTTCGAAATTTTTTGTCCTACCTCTTTATGCATATATTTTGCGCTATTTTATTGATAGGTTTCAATTTATGTAGTTCATTTCAAATTTCTTACGCTCTATCTGTTTGAAATATAAAGTTGTGGATTTTGTTGCTTTTTTTTTTTTGCTTTCCATTTTTTTCTTTTGGGGTTTTATTTTCTGTATTCAAGAGATTACTCTAAATCGACTTTTTTTTGTTTCATTCCCTTTGCTAAATTGAATATCACACTTGTAGCGTGATGTTCTTCAATATTATCCCGCATATTATCCCGCATTATGATGCATTTTATATATAAATAAAGATTATAAAATTAATAAGTACTAGAAAACTACTTATGTCCTGATATGCATAAATTTACTTCGGCTCGTTATCTCGACCATTGGCGGTACTCAGATGAGGTTATTTCACTTAATGTACGTTGGAATTCCCACTGAAACCGTCTTGCTAATTTCAATAGTATTGTTTACAACTTTATCGTATGTTTTTCATTGTTTTGTTGTTGCTTTATTTTACTGCAGATTAGAGTTTGGAATAATAAGACAATCATTAGGCAGAAACAATTAACTATTTTCCTATTCAGATTTCAGTTCCCCTGTCAGTATCACACCTTTGCGCATGCCATTTGAAAGGTGAGTGAAATGAATTAAGCTCGTTTCACGAAGTAATCAGGTTTGCATGCATCAGTCTAGTTGTGACAATGAGTACCATTGTAATTCGCCGATGCGTATTAAGGTAATGGGGAACCTACAAATTATCTAGGGACAAGCATTTGTAGAATACAAGTAAACTAAGAAACTTAGAACGAAATCTAGC
Source organism: Octopus sinensis (assembly GCF_006345805.1). NCBI lineage: Eukaryota > Metazoa > Mollusca > Cephalopoda > Octopoda > Octopodidae > Octopus > Octopus sinensis. Next base: position 21,220,634 of record NC_042999.1, read on the forward strand.
TTCCTTCATTTCAGCCAGGTTTCTTTGTCTACATGATCAGGTGAAAACTATTATTATTAATCTACTGGAAAGTTTTAACTCAGTAATTGATTTCTAAAAGATAAATGAATTGTAGTATATGACAATTCTCTGAAGAATTCTCAATATTTAAATTTAATATTAATTCCGTTATCCTAAAGCACTATTGTGTTCCATCCCTCCCATATATCCCATTCTCTTTCAAGTACTCACTTTGCCCTTATTTCTAAAGATTCTCTTTCATATATTTTTTTTTCTCCAAATGTACTTGTAATTCCCTTACAAAATTTCCTCCTATTCTATTTCCTTTCCATTGTATAGATTCGTTCGCTATCCGGTTTTTCATTTACTGTCATTCTCGTTAATACTGCACAGCAACGTTTTATAACAACACACAAATGAACACTCATACACATCCATACATACATGCATATGCATATACATACATACATGCGCATATATATATATATATATATATAATATATATATATAATATTATATATATATAATATATATATATAATATATATATATATATATATATATATATATATAATATATATATATATAATACATATATATATATATATATATATATATATAATATATATATATATACTCATGTATATAAATATATACATACATAATCATGTTTATAAATATATATACATATATACACACGTATATATATATATATATATATATATATATATTTGTGCATATATTGGTATGTATATACATTGATACATGCACACTTATAGATATGTATATACAGATGTTCATTGTAAGAGAGAGAGAGAGAGAGAGGTTGGAAGCTAATAATTATAGAAAGAAACAGATATACAAAGTTTATGGCCTCGTCATGAGTACTACCTGACCCGTTGCATATAATTGTTAATTTGTCTATTTACTCCTACGCAAACACAAGATCACAACAATACAATCAAACGCTCATATGCATAAGTTCACATACATGATTTTCCAGTTTCTATTTTCCCATTATTCCTTTTCCTTCCGCAGATACTTATTCTGAATTATCTTCTCTCTGCTGTCTCGATCTTTTGATTTGTGTAATTATATCAGCTTTGCATTTCTTCCCCATTTCGTTTTATGTTGCTTTTCAATTCATTTCCTCATCCGCTCGCTTCACATCTGCAATTCTCTTCTACGTTTGCTTCCTTCGTTCATTTGTTTCAAAATGCTTATATGTGGCGATGTCCTTCATTTAACCACTGTTACATCTCTACCTTATTAACTGGTGGCACATAATATCTAAAGTGTTGAATGTCAGAGAGAGAGAGAGAGAGAGAGAAGGGGGAGAGAGATAAAGTCAACGTGCAAGAATCAGAATACGAGATAGACGAAAGATGGAAGGGATACTGGAAGCTGGCCACAGATTTAGAGAGACTAGTAATATTTCCACTCATAAAAACGACAAAAAGACCAGACTTAGTCCTATGGGACAGAGAACAGAGAATAAGAATTTTGCTAAAACTGACACTGCCATGGGAAGAGAACATCGACAATGCAGAGAACGGAAGGAGAAGAGGTACGAAAGACTAATCGAAGAGTCCAGAGAACAGGAATGGACTTTCGAGTATTACCACTTGGCAGTAGGGGTTAGGGGCTTCATTGAAAGAAAAATGACAACACTATTCAAAAGAAGATTTGTTTTTTCTAGCTCGGAGCTGAGAAAACTAATAAGGAGAGTACAGGAGGCGGTCGAAAAAGCCAGCTTCTGTGTATGGCTGAAGCGGGAAGACTAAAAATGTCTTGAAAGTCATAACATTCCGACAGGAAAAGAACATCACTAGGTGAGACAGGCTGACGCTGAAGTAGCTTCGCTGATTGGTCAGTTAAGTTTGAGACAGTGTCACGTGACAACTTGCTGGGGCTGCCTGCTGCAGCCTAGCAGCAGGTATTTAAAAAAAAAATTTGACAAGACAGCCAGTCGCCAGCTGACACTCGTTGACGCTACATCGAAGAGGCCAGGGAACAGAAGAAAGATGGAGAAAGAAGACATACACTCAACACCAGAGCTGAAGACACCTCCGAAAGGGAGGCCCCGCCACGTCAAAACGGTAGATAAGTACGGGCCGAAACCGGACGTGGTTCCTCCTGATGATCTCTTGAGCTAATTAGATCCTGTAAAGGAGCTGTTGTGGTAGCAGACCACGAAACGTGGCTGAAATTCCTCCATTCCTAACAGGTATATACTATTATTTTTCTGTATAATTTTCTATTCCCAAGAACCCTTTATAACAATTCTATTGTTCAAATATTGCATATCTCTTTAATTGTTATGTTCTGTTTTTCCTGATATGGGTACAACAGAGACCTATCTTACAACAGGTCTCAGACTTAGTAAAAGTTTGATAGTGATATTAATTGCAAAAGAGGAAAATAACTACAGTGAAGTGAACCATACAGAATATGTATCTAATAAAAAAAAAAGTGTCTATAAGATTTATACATCATAAAAATGTCAGTGTGCCGTCAAGAGATATACAAAAATCGCCTGAGGTTTGGCTGGAGTCACACTTGGTAAAAGAATACTTAAATAGTTAAGAAGTAAACCATAGGAAGTTGAGAGTTGCAGATACGTCCGGTAATATCTAGACAGTCTTTTTTTCTATGCTAGCCTAACAAAAATAGAATGAAATCTGTGATCAATAGGAAACACATTCGTTTTTAAATTACCGTAGTCCTGACAGAAAGCGTCACCATTAAATTCTAAAATGTTCCCTTAATGATCAGTAAAATAGCCAATATACTTCGCAGCAATAATATCCTCCTTCTTTTAAAATGACAATTAGCATTATTAGTTTTATAATTCCTTTACTTTTTATATTTCACACGTGTTTGTACACACAAAGCAAATAGTACAGTTGCAAAAGAATAACTAAGTTGACTGACCATATATTTCGTAATGTGGCCATCTTAGATAAATTGAATTCAGTCTATAAGACGAAAACATATAAAACATAATATCCACAATGACGATAATGTAATATTTACTCTTATCTCAGGAAACATATAGTAGCTAGACTTGTGTAAAAACAGAGCAAGTCTCATATAAATATTTGAAATAATGGCGGTATTGATTCTATTATATTTTATCTTGTGCTATGGGTTTGTGGGAGTAGAGATAATTGTGAAAGCTGAAAGAAATTCATTGAGACATCCAGAATATAGATAATTCAGAATTGGCGAAAATGAAGCAAGGAAGAGATCAAATATTTCACTATTAAAATACGTGTAAATGCAGCTTACTTTCCTCTGTATTAAGTGAGATTTGAGATTGACATGTAAATCTAATGTCGGTTTAGTAAAATTTAGGCTTCTCAGTTATGCATTGTGCTGTGTATATTTAAGATCGAATTCTGGAGAGCAGTAACGCCCCAGACAATAAGTTTACAATTGATTAGTCAGTATCTAACTTGATTTTTGTCACTCAACCTATGTTACATCGCGGCGAAAAATAAGATATTTAATCGGAGCTAAGTAGTTGTAGATGATGTCCTGGCTGTTAAAAAACAGGGGGCATCATGAGCTCCCTAGATGGTGTCCTTGCTGTTAAGAAAAGGGGGGATCATGAGCTACCTAGATGATGTTCTTGCTGTTGAAAAAAGGGGGCATCATGAGCTTCCTAGATGATGTCCTTACTGTTGAAATAAGGGGGCATCATGAACTACCTAGATGATGTCCTTGCTGTTGAAATAAGGGGGCATCATGAGCTTCCTAGATCATGTCCTTGCTGTAGAAAAAAAGGGGCATCATGAGCTACCTAGATGATGTCCTTGCAGTTGAAAAAAAGGTGCATCATGAACTTATTAGATGATGTCCTTGCTGTAGAAAAAAAGGGGACATCATGAACTTATTAGATGATGTCCTTGCTGTAGAAAAAAAGGTGCATCATGAACTTATTAGATGATGTCCTTGCTGTAGAAAAAAAGGGGGCATCATGAGCTTCCTAGATGATGTCCTTGCTGTAGAAAAAAAGGTGCATCATGAACTTATTAGATGATGTCCTTGCTGTAGAAAAAAAGGGGACATCATGAGCTTCCTGATGGACTTCTTTTACCTCGCTTTTTAAGTATTCTTTTATTCTTTTACTCTTTTACGTATTTCAGCCTCTTGACTGCGGCCATGATGGAGCACCACATTCACAGGGATTTTTTGTATGTATGCATGTATGTAAGTATGTATGTATGTATGTATATATAAATATGTGTGTGTATTCTCTTATGATTTTACACTTTTACTTGTTTCAGTCTCTTGACTGTGGCCATGCTGAAGCACCACAATTACAAGATTTTTGTCGGAGAAATTGACTCCAGGACTTATACTTTTGTAAGCCTATTACTTATTCTATGGTAAGCACACGAAGATCGGTCGTCAAGTGATGGTGAGGAACCAACAGAGAAACAAAGCACACACACACACATAAATATATACTTATATTTGATTGGTGCATAATTATGGCGGCTTTTTTTTTTCCACAAATTTTATTCAACGAAAACAATAACAACATGTAACAAAAACATCTTTAAATGATTATTCCTGAGGATATTTACCATCTACTTCAATTACTGCTTCCTATTTGCTTGGCAGATGGTCAGACCACCATTTAAACATGCTTTAGTTATATATTGTTATTGTTTTTGTTGAATAAAATTGTGTGTGTGTGTGTGTGTGTGTGTGTGTGTTTGTGTGCGTGTGTTCACGTGTATACGACGCGCGTATTTCTATTTCTATTTCCAGACCCACTCACAAGACTTTGGTCAGTCCGAGATTATAGTACAAAACACACTTGCCGAAGATGCCACGCAGTGGGACTGAACTCGGAACCATGTGGTTGAGAAGCACTTTTTATCACATACTCCTGTACGTATGTATGTATATATATATATATATATATATCAACAATTGAGGGTAAAATTAATTAATCAATTTCACCAAGTGTTCAGTATGTAAAAGGACCATTTAAGGCGAATTCAAAATATTACATTATATAATTAGGGCTTAGTAAAATAAAAAATAAATTACTTTGCCACATACTGAACTTAGTAGAAATAGCAGCCAACAAAAAATTTTTTTAGCCGTTTCTACTACTTAAAGAAAATTTCTCTCAGATAATGTTTACTCCAGACAGCTCACGAAGGTTTGGAGGTAAATACAGAAAAATATCACAAGTACATAGATCGTTTGAGTACGTTAACGTTTCAAGATTAGCCAAGTAAAATCAGCATTTCTTTCGTCAGCTCAAAATTTCTTAATTTGGATTTGGAAACACTAAAAAGAAGGAACCTTACCTATCTGCGAACTTGTCGCTTCAAATGAACCAGCTCCGACTGACAGTGCTTACAAATTCAAAATGCGCAGGCGTAAATCTCTGCACTCCTTTGCCACCCACGTGGTCTATCTAGTAAACATTATATTTTAACCGCGAGAACCGAGGCAGTATGACAGAGAGAAATGAATTATAATATCAACAATTGAGGGTAAAATTAATTAATCAATTTCACCAAGTGTTCAGTATGTAAAAGGACCATTTAAGGCGAATTCAAAATATTACATTATATAATTAGGGCTTAGTAAAATAAAATAAATTACTTTGCCACATACTGAACTTAGTAGAAATAGCAGCCAAAAAAAAATTTTTTTAGCCGATTTTACCCTCAATTGTTGATATTATAATTCATTTCTCTCTGTCATACTGCCTCGGTTCTCGCGGTTAAAATATAATGTTTACTAGATAGACCACGTGGGTGGCAAAGGAGTGCAGAGATTTACGCCTGCGCATTTTGAATTTGTTAGCACTGTCAGTCGGAGCTGGTTCATTTGAAGCGACAAGTTCGCAGATAGGTATGGTTCCTTCTTTTTAGTGTTTCCAAATCCAAATTAAGAAATTTTGAGCTGACGAAAGAACTGCTGATTTTACTTGGCTAATCTTGAAACGTTAACGTACTCAATCGATCTATGTACTTGTGATATTTTTCTGTATTTACCTCCAAACCTTCGTGAGCTGTCTGGAGTAAACATTATCTGAGAGAAATTTTCTTTAAGTAGTAGAAATGGCTAAAAAAATTTTATTTTGGCTGCTATTTCTACTAAGTTCAGTATGTGGCAAAGTAATTTATTTTATTTTACTAAGCCCTAATTATATAATATATATATATATATATATATACAAAGTGCCCATGGTACAATAAACGTCTGGCAAATTTGAATCATATAGGTATCATATGTTTATGTTTAACATCTGTACATGGCAGAAGAGATTCACACGCCCAAGCTACTGAACATTGAACTTTAACGTGGAAAAAAGTTTGGCACGTAGTGATCTTCTCAACTACGTAACTATGCATAAACTCGACGTTCATAAATTCCAATACTATTTAGATAACTATTGATTTTCTCTTACATTAAGTAGTATTTAGATTAAATAATAATTTTATGAGGCAAAAATAAAACAAGACGATATCACTAAGAAGCCAGAATAATATCAAATGATTAGATAAAAATATCATGTGACGTAACAAGAATATATTTAAACGCAACAAAGCAAATAAGGAAATAAATGTTATGGGGATTGCTATTTAGGTAAAATTTATATTTCTTGGTAATCGGTGGATGCAAAACGGTATTGTGAAGCTTCACATTCAAAAGTGCGGAATGTGAATCGTATCATAAATTGCAGTTTGTCGACTGTAACAAGCCATGCATGTGCTATTATGGTAGGTTTATTTTTGTCGTTCACGATGATTGTGTAAATCATGTGCACATCATTATACATTTACGGATCTTATCTATACGCATCGATTTTAAATGCACAGTTTTTAATGAATTCTTGTAATGTAGAATTATATAAATATACCTCGATGATTCAGAAAGAGATGTATCATTGCGACTGAGATATAAATGGAGAGGATGTAACAATAGGAATTCAATAGTAGATGTTGTAAATGTATATGCAGTCACGAATATATAGGTGTATGTGTGCGTGTGTTTATATGTCCATATATAAGTATACACACATACTCACACATATACACATATATTCATGTGCCTACATGCCCAAACTTTTGAACGCTTACACATACATACATACATGTATATATATATATATATATATGTGTGTGTGTGTGTGTGTGTGTGGTGTGTGCGTAGAAAATATAAATGTATGTACATATATAACGTTATATATATATGTATATATGTATATATACACATATAATATATACCGTTATATATATGTATATATATGTGTGTATAATATATATATATAGATAGATATAGCTATATATACACATATAATATATACCGTTATACATATGTATATATATGTGTGTATAATATATATATATAGATAGATATAGCTATATATACACATATAATATATACCGTTATACATATATATATATATATGTGTGTATAATATATATATATAGATAGATATAGCTATATATATATATGTAGACATATATATATAATTATACATATATATATATATATATATACATATATACATATATGTATACCTATATATACATATATATTTACACACACACACAAACATATATACACACACACACACACACACATATATATATATATATATATATATATATATATATATAATCAAAATAAGCAACAGGATATCAAGTATTGATGCAGTACGACCGCTTCAAGTGGATCCATTTAATTGAACAATGCAATCATTACGTCAATTTAAATGAAGTACCATCTTCAGCTACACAAATAAACAAATAGAATTTTAACTAGTCGGACACATTAATATAATTTTTGTCAAATAATTTTTACAGTGCAAGAAGGAAGAAATGCATGTTGTCGCTATTGTATCGCGAAAGGGTCGTACTGCATCATTAATTGATATCCTGTTGCTTATTTTTGATTTCATTCACCTTACTTCGAGCTTCTCGGACTGACGTGATACTTCAACTTAAGTACCTAATTCAACTGAATCTCAATGATTTCTTATATATATATATATATATATATATATATATATATATATATATATGTATTAAAGCACTGAGAGGTTAATGAAGAGGAATATAACGGGAGAAATGGAAAGGAAAACTGAAGCTCTTTGAAGTGATACGTTAACTTAATGATGTTACGTAATCATTAATCTATAAATGCATATTTCAAGCATTGCATTATCAGATATGAATATTTGAAGTATTCTATACTGAAATAAAGAACTACACGATAGAAAATTTAGTCTGTGACGAGGCAAGGCTTTGGACACAAAGAGCAAAATATTTCTGCATGCTGTTACAGACTTCAAGCATTAACCATTCTTTGTGATTACATAAGTCTGTTATTGTTAGTGATTTATTATGTTTGTCGCCTTGGGTTAAAATTAGCGTTAATATCTAAGAACGTATGAAATGTATACCACCTAATTTAAACGAAAACTTATTTGGGGATGGATTTATATTTAATACTTCACTGTATATAATTCAACATTTGACTGTAATTCGTTTATTGAACTTGGAAGAATAAAATTCGATGTGTGCGTTCGAATTCATTTCAGAATATATCATATGCTCACAATTAAAAGATATTAAACTACATTAACTAAAATCTGTGTTTTAACATTACAAAAAGGTTAAGTCAGGCAACTCAGTATTCATCTCACCAAGGTAGGCTGAATAATGTAGAGTATATCCTAGTTACAAATTGACACAAATAAAACTTTAAGCTACAAATCGGTTTACTAAATTCATAGATGATTCGATTTTACCGTAGCGGCATATTGATTACATCTCAACATCATGAATATTGAATATCATGCCTATATATATATATATATAAAGAAGGAAGATATGTATTTGAATTTTTCTTGTTATATATCTCATTTAAACACACACATTTTTATTCTGATGTTTAATCTTATATCTCACATTCTGCATTTGACATATACTTGATTTTACATGGCTGATATATATACTAATTCATATTTATAATGTATAATTTATAAATTTTAGTTCTTAATATTACAAAATATAATATTTATTCATAATATTTAATTCGTAATTTTTAATCATTTAAGCTTAATTGTATTGCTTATTTTTTAAGGGA
>NC_042999.1:21239764-21242264 GCF_006345805.1 Octopus sinensis
AGCTGGAGCGGACTCTGGCCACCTCTCAAGGTGTTCGTGACTGAAGATGAGCCAACCAGCTCGAAACCGAATCGGTCTCCCGACCCTGTCATCTGTAGGAGGATGGTGTGAATTCGCTCACCTGGTGGCAATATATATGTACAGGGTGTAAACTAAAATAATCCAGCGGAAGATTTGATTTGCTTTTTCTCAAACGAGAAAACCTTCGACCAAGATCAAAAAGGTAAGAAAAATGAATTGATAGTTGGTTATTTGTCATTTCCTTCTGAAGTTCCAATTGCTATACATACAAAATTTCCTGCAGCTGTCATGGTTTTAGGGGTTGTCAGCAATGAAGAACATGTGATGCCTCCTTCTTTCTACATTGAGGTCTTGGAAATAATTAAGCCCTGGATAGACAGTGTATGTAATGGAAGGCCATATGTGTTTCAGTAAGACTCTGCACTATTACACATGGCTCTAGTAACACAGAAATGGATGGCTGAAAATGTTCATGATCACATAGCCCCTAACATTCAGCCTCCTAATTCCCCAGATCTCAAGCCATTGGACTGTTACATGTGGAACGTTGTTGAGAGAGAGGTCATTGAACATGCCCGTAACACTAAAAGCTGCCATAGTCAGAGTAATGTCCAAAATGAACCAGAACTACTTTATTCGACTATGTCGATGATTTAGATCTCATATAGAAGCAGTTGTTAAAGCTGAAGGTGGCTTTATTTAATAACATTTTAGAAAAGAAGGTTATTTTTATTCTCAGCATTTTTGATAAAGTTATTATAAATCTGTTTTTTTATAATCATAAATTTGTCCTCAAATACCTTACGCAACCTCTCTCTCTCACTCTCTCTCTCTCTCTCTCTCTCTCTGTATATATATATATATATATATATATATATATATATATAAATGTCAGATTATTTTTAAGAATTTTATTGGAAGCAATGAAATAAAGCAATTTATTCAATTTACTCATTGGTTTCACTTAAGGCATCAAAACTTTAGTGAAGAATATTTCACATTCAGATAACTCCATAGACTACCGGGAGAAAAGAAAATAATAACGCACGTAAAATTAGAGAAGCACATATAACGGTAGTATAATTAGTAACAGATTTACTAAGACTGTCAATCTATAAAACATCTAATTTTGCGGTTTGTGATACATATAGATATTCATTATTATACAAAAATCATTAAATGTTTTTTAAGAAGTCATAAAATCGTAATTTACAGTAAAAATAATAATCTACTGAAATTTAACCTTCACAAGTTCTATAAATATGTCAAATTTTGGCTAAAGTATATCAGTGACTTGATTTAGTAACATTTGCTACAAAATTATACTGAAAAAGTTACATTGTTTTAGATTGTCCCTAACATACAAGCAGATATTTACAATGATGAAATACTACCTGGCTCCATGCCGTCAAAAATGACGGTTAATTGTAGTATATTATGTATAAATAAGGACAAAAGATAGAATATGGATGGTAAATCAAGTTCATACACTTGTCAATGTTATCTGGTGGTTGTCTTTTCAGATGTATCATTGATTATCGTTTGTTACTGAAAGAACGCTAGTTCACCCCTACAAATACTTCCCTTGTACACTCACACTCATACACACATATGCTCACACAGATTTAAAATAGTATTTGATTTTTCTTTTCAGCGTTGAATGTTCACCATCCACTTCCATTGTACACACATACACACCCTCACATACAAACATTCACATACCTCCATTTTACATGCACACACATATACTCACACAGAGTTGAAACGGTGTTTGACTTTTTTGTCAGCGTACAATTTCCATCATCCCACTACCGAGTTTGCCATCAGCCCTTCGTTCCTTATTCATCTATCACCCCTTCCTTTCTTATTCATATGTTGTGACGTAGAAAAACACAAGAGCATTATTATAGTAGAAGATTATGAGTATACTTCACATACAGGAAATAGTACACGTAACTTCAAATTAATCAGAACGACACATTATAAAGACACATGACCTGATTCGGAGAATTGTTAATGGAGAAGATATCAAGATAAATGTAATTATTGTTCAAAATATGTTGGCAGAATATGAAACACAATTTTAAAATGTCAGTTTTCAGATAACCATTCAGTCAATCATATATATATACACATATATACACATATATGTGTGTGTACTTGCGTTTGTTTGTTTGCATGTATGTATGTATGTATGTATATATGCATGTATGTATGCATGTATGTATGTAAGCATACGTGTGCATGTGTGAGTGTCGGTGTATATTTAGTATGTATCTAAGTAGATATTAAGTTTCGTTAACAAAAAAATAATAAGATACTCAGATATCTTTAGCTTGTCAAAATAAAACAAAACGCAATAGAACAGCAATTGAAATCATATTTAGACTTACACTGAATACATTTTGCATTTGAGATAGCAATATAAATAGTTAAACAATTTAAGTGTGTGTTTTTTAAATATCTAGCTGTCAGCGGT
>NC_042999.1:21244764-21269764 GCF_006345805.1 Octopus sinensis
TGAACGTTGTTTATTGTTCACATTTACATGGATTTATAATTATTGCATTACAAGGTATGCTATTAGCGCTATTATAAATCCTCTGATGTTATTTTAGTGTCTATCAACTAAATATTCTTCAGTCTGTTTAGAACAGCATCCCTTATAATCTGAACATTAACGTAAAATGATAACAAATAGTAAACCGGACACGTTCCTTTTCTTTTTTTATTATATATTTATACATTTTGTATTTTGATAATGTTTGTATTTTATCTGTCACTATATCGATGGCTTTAGTTTTGTCTATAAACTCCTGGAAAAGAAACATCACTTTGGTTAAACATTATCATATTGAATGAAATAACGTGATTTTCTAACGGCGGGCTTACTTAGGCAGTCACCTGAGGGGGTGCATTTTTCACCTTGGATGTATGACAAGGATTAGGCAATATCGCATAACATGTCGAAACAATTGTAGGAATTTTGAATAAAAATGCTGTTAATCACATTTTCTATCATGTATCTACTTCTATAAACTTTACTGATACTATGGAATTCCAGATGTATACCTAGTAACAAGAGCATTTCTGCTGTATAATATAAGCAAACACACGCACACGTTATATATATATATATATATATATATATATATATTATATATATATATATATATATATATATAATATAATATAATATAATATAATTATAAATAATAAATACATTATATACAATATACACAATATATGTACATCCCAACAGATATATGTATATATACATGCATATATGGGTACAGGACGTCGAAACAAAATGCGAAACGAGAACATAAAAAACAAAAGCATGGAAAACGAACTTTTTTTGAACAACGAAAGAAACAAATAGAGAAAAGAGGCAGGCAGTGTAAAGAACATTCCCTTCATCAGTTGTCCCCTGTTTCATCTACTCCACTTTTCGAAGGTTGGGACAACAGATATATATATATATATATTATTTTATCCTTTTATTTGTTTCAATCATTTCACTGTGGCCATTTTGGAGCACCGCCTTTAGTCGAACAAATCTATTATTTTTTGTAAGCCTAGTACTAATTCTGTCGGTCTCTAATGGTGTCATAACCCCGAAATATTGAATACAAGGTAAGTCTATATAAATTCACATATTTGTTTTCTTGTGATTTACCTTGCATTTACTTCGCATTGTTTTGGCCTTACCCACGATCTTTTATATATATACAACTAAAATTACGGAGAAAAGCAATGAAATGTGTGGACGTAGTGCAAGCAATGTATTAATAAGATGCGCAAAGAAGGAAGAGTGCAATTGTTTTTCGTTTCAAGCATACGTCTTCTTCGGAAACAGGAATAATAGGGAAGTCAGAAGGGAAAGATGGGCGAGGGCGAGGTGGGGTGGATTCGCGAAGGGTCCACGTGTGGTTACATTTCTGAAGTGACCGGAAGGAGTGAAGGGAAAGTGCTTTCTGAGACAGGAGGGTGTGGAGATGGTCGGTATATGTGTGTGTGTGATAGCGTGTGTGTGTATATGTGTGGTAGCATTTGTACGTTGCAATATGTGTCTGTGTGTATGTGTGTGTGTGTGTGTTTGTGTGTGCATACACGCAGTGTAAGAAAGAGTGCAACTCACATACATAAATATGGACGTATATACAAAAAGCGTTTATAGGTACTCAGAAATTATTCCACCGTTTATGTTTATGTCTTATATATCTAATTTTCAAATATTTGCGTCTCGTTGCAATAATTTAAAATAACTAGAAACCATAATTAATAATAGCTTTTTCCCGACAAATTGGCGTCTACTATTAATTTACATACGTTCCGTACTGTCTCTGTATCTCCTTTGTACTGTCTACCTCTTCACATATTTTTCCTCTTCATATATCTATAGCTTACTCGCATACGCATTCGTTTTCTTCTTTCTTATTGCCGATTTTCTTATGGCCGATTTGGTACCTCTTCGGTTATTTAATTCCATCTATCTCGTTCTACACATACGCTCACACGCACACATCCCCTTAGAAAAACGCACAAATATACATATACATGTGTGTGTGTATACACACACACACACACGCACACACACATATATATATATATATATGTGTATATATATATATACATATTTACATATAGACATGTATACATGTATATATATTTATATACAGTTATCTGTAAATATACATACATATATGTGTGTGTGCCGGTATATATGTATATGTCTTGTCTATATGTATCTATACATAGAGACATATATACAGATATCTATATATATTATATATAATATATATATATATATATATATACATATACATATATATATATATATATATATATATATATATATATATATATATATATATACATATATGCATATATATAGAGAGAGAAAAATATATACATATATTATAATTTACATACAGTTATCTGAAAATAGGAGTGTATATACATACATATATATATGTGTGTGTGTGTAGGTATATATGTATATGTCTGTCTATATATATCTATACATAGCCCTCTCTATAACTATTAATATGTCTTTATACCATCCTCTGTTTTCCTTCCTTATACACACACACACACACACACAACACACATATGTGTGTGTGTGAGTTGTGAATGTGTGTGTATGAGCGTGTGTTTTATGACACATACATAAATGTGACGTTGCATATATTCGTACGTATATATACATGGTGTACGTGGTCTTTTATATACGTATGTTGACATCAACTGATGTTTGATTGATTGGGTGTACATCTTAGTTGTATTTACTAATATCGACGGACAGTTTTATAATGAATGTCTACCACTCCTTTGTTAATAAGCTATGTACTAAATGAACTTGTAAGAGTCTGACTAGAAAACAAATAATTGCATTTTTTTCTTCGTATTTTATAGCAAATGTAGGTGTTTGTTTTAATTATCTTCCCGATTGCGGTCTTTTGTTTCTTTACGTTCTTCTCCACCATGACCGACATCGCTATCAATATCATCATCGTCGTCATCGTCGTCAACGTCGTCGTTTGTCGTCGTCGTCTCGTCGTCATCGTCTTCCTTCTTGACCACCTTCTCAACCTCCTTCTCGTCATCATCGTCATCATTTCTAGCTTCCGCATCATCTCTATTCTCATGATCATCACTGACAACTTGGTCTATCGTCGACATCTTCATCATTGCCACCATCATTTTCCTTTTCACTACCTCCTCCCTTTGCACGTCCTCCCCCATCACCATCATGTTCATCATCATGTTCATCATCATCATCATCATCATCATCATCATCATCACCATCACCATCATCATCAACGTCGTCGTCATCATCATCACAATCTTCGTTAACATCCCCAGTATAATAATAATAATAATAATAATAATAATAATAATAATAATAATAATAATAATGATAATAATAATAATAATAATAGTAAAATTTAATCTCTCTGCATCACCACTGCATCACTTCCTAGGGGGAGCACCAACTGCAGCTCCACCATAGGAAAAGAAAACAAACAATATGCAAGTTAAACAATACAAAAAAAAAACAGAAAGAAAATGAGCAAAATCTCTACACATAAAATAAGGTATATATACAATTTCATCATCATCATCATCATCATCATCATCATCATCATCATCACTGGGATTTCAGTAGAACTACTATTAGTGGATGCTTCGTTTTGTGTAGACGTGTAGACTTCTCTCGTTCTACAAAGACAAGTAAATCACTGTTTATATCTAGCAATGGAATGAAGGTATAAACGTTTATAACTACGTGTATGTCTGTATGTGTGTGTGTGTGTGTAAATGTTTCCTTCCCAACTGTATGGACCCGGATTCAGCCCCACTGCGTTGCACTTTAGGCAAGTGTCTAGGGGGACAAACACAGACATACAAACACACGCACACATACATATATATGTATATATATATATACATATATACGACAGGCTTCTTTCAGTTTCCGTCTACCAAATCAACGCACAAGGCATTGGTCGGCCCGGGGCTATAGCAGAAGACACTTCCCAAGATGCCTCGCAGTGGGACTGAACCTGGAACCATGTGGTTGGTTAGGAAGCTACTTACTACTCAGCCACTCCTGCGCGATATGTATATATGTATATATATATATATATATATACATATACATATATACATATCGCGCATGAGTGGCTGAGTAGTAAGTATCTTCCTACCAACCACATGGTTCCAGGTTCAGTCCCACTGCGAGGCATCTGGCAAGTGTCTTGCTATAGCCCCGGGCCGACCAATGCCTTGTGCGTTGATTTGGTAGACGGAAACTGAAAGAAGCCTGTCGTATATATGTATATATATATACATATATATGTATGTGTGGCGTGTGTTTGTATGTGTGTGTGTTGTTTGTCCCCCTAGCATTGCTTGACAACCGATGCTGGTGAGATTACGTCCCCATCACTTAGCGGTTCGGCAAAAGCGATACCGATAGAATAACGTACTGGGATTACAAAGAATAAGCCCCGGGGTCGATTTGCTCGACTAAAGGCGGTGCTCCAGCATGGCCGCACTCAAATGTGAAACAAGTTAAAAAGTATATATATATATATACATATATATATATATATATATATATATATATATATTATATATATATATATATATATATATATATATATATATAATATATATACATATATATACATATATATGGTAAAAAATACATGAAAGAGAGTTTGTTTACCCCATCTATTTTAGGATAAGCGCGAACAAAACGTAAACCATTATTAAAAATACAGGATACCGGCCCCTTTACTGAAAAATACTTTGGTTAGCAAATATCCCCCTCTAGCAAGGAAAATCTCAAATTCAGTATTGTATCCAAAACTCAAAATTTGAAAAGCGATAGCGAAACCGGTTAATATTTTGGAAGACAAAAAATCTTATTTTGTACAATACTGTATAATATTTTTACGATTATGATTCTAATATATACTTTAGCCTTTAAAACAAATGTTTTGTGGTTTACATCTTATTTCTTTCTTATACAGTCAACCACGTGTAGTCACCCACCATACTTTCTATCTCATATACATATATATATATAAATAAATATATATATATAAATAAATATATATATATATATATATATATATATATATATATATATATATATATCTATATATATATGTATATATATATATATATATATATATATATTATGTATATATATATATATATATAATATAATATATGTATATATATATATTATATATACATTATATATTATATATATATATAATATAATATATATATATAATATATATATATATGTATATATATCTATATATATACATACACACCACATATAAATATATATATTGTATATATACATACATATATATGTATGGAGTGGCAGTGTGTTAAGAATATATATAATATATATACATACATATATATGCAGGAGTGGCTGCGTGGTAAGTAGCTTGCTAACCAACCACATGGTTCCGGGTTCAGTCCCACTGCGTGGCGTCTTGGGCAAGTGTCTTCTGCTATAGCCCCGGGCCGACCAATGCCTTGTGAGTGGATTTGGTAGACGGAAACTGAAAGAAGCCTGTCGTATATATGTATATATATATAAGTGTGTGTGTATGTGTTTGTGTGTCTGTGTTTGTCCCCCTAGCATTGCTTGACAACCGATGCTGGTGCGTTTACGTCGCCGTCACTTAGCGGTTCGGCAAAAGAGACCGATAGAATAAGTACTGGGCTTACAAAGAATAAGTGCCGGGGTCGATTTGCTCGACTAAAGGCGGTGCTCCAGCATGGCCGCAGTCAAATGACTGAAACAAGTAAAAGAGAGAGTAAGAGTATATATACACACACACACACACACACACATATATATATATATATATAATATATTCATACACAACACACACTCCGCACGCATAATATATATATATATGACGATGATGATAATGATGATGATGGCCATCCACTCGCGACAGAGGAAGACCATTGCTGACCTTTAGGAACATTGTGCGCTTTAAGATTAACTTATATTTTGCATTTGCGGCTCCGTTGGTGGCTAATGATCCCTGCTCTTGACAAGCATACACAACTGCAAACATTACAAACCAAGTTTTCTCCATTCACTACACCAGCATCGCGCTTTCGAGCACCACCCTTAAGTTCTTCATGCAGAATACGTACTCTTTCAAAGGTGTGACCCTCTCCTTAGCCTGCTTCCTCCATCTGTGGCGATGACAGGTATTGCTCTGCCAGTCGGTCTCCTGCATATCACAGGCCTTTAATGAGGACTCGACACATTCCTTAAATCGCAGACTTGGTTTCTGCTGGGGTTTCTTTCCACTAACACGTTCTCCATATAGCATATGGGATCCTGCTATCCTTCTTTCTAATATTATGTCCAGTCCAACGTAACTGATGTTTGTACACTATCGCCTCAATACTCAATATATCAGCTTTCCTCAGGAGTTTTTAAGGTTCAATACAAATTTAGGGAATGGAACAAGTAAAATCCAAGCAGTATATGTTTCCTAGCTAGCAGAACTTCTGAATTAATAATTACTCAACGAGGTGTAATCCACTAGCTATCCATCAAGCCGAAGATACCTTAGTTAAGAAGAAGTTATATTGTCGTCAAGGGATCCCAAGTTAACTCGCAGGTGATTTGATCATATGCTCTTTTCCCAGATTTTCTGGTCTATATGTTCTTCTCTGGAAATGGCGCTGACTCATCGCAAGATTATTGCCAAGTGAGTAGGCTGCAGCAATGTAAAATTGAAGTGTTTCGATCAAGAACACAAGGCTCGGGCCAGTATTCGAAATCACAGTCATCCGGTCATTAGTTCAACAAACCTCACCACTAAGTTACGTGCCTCCACTATATCTATCTATCTATCTATCTATCTATCTATCTATCTATCAATCTATCTATCTATTTATCTATCTATCTATCTATCTATCTATTTATCTATCTCTATCTCTCTCTATATATATATATATAAATATATATATATATATATCAATACACATGTAAGTGTGTACATGTGTACGCTTGTGTATGTATGTCTGTGTATGTGTGTGTGCGTGTGGTGTTAGTGTGTAGTTATGAAGAAGTTGTGTGAGAAGCAAAACGTTACAAAATGTAGGCATTTTTGTTTAACACATGCATATACGTTACACGGTAAATAAGAAACTAACATGTCGAAATCGCATTTGGAAAAGTTCAATACATCAAATGTCAGAAACGTAATTCACTTTTGGTATTTTAACTTCGTCATTTAGTAAAATTTACTTCACTTACCTTTGCTTAATTCATTTTCTCTTTTTTTCATTGAAGAAATTTAGTAACTTTAGTGTAAGGTATTTTTTTCATGCATTTCCTAGCAGCTTGAACTTTATCGATTGTAACCAAACAGTTAAATTTTGGCGTGTTCTGAATGCAAATAAAATCGATTGGTAGTTTTATAGTAGTAGAATTGCTTCCTTAGGGCACCAAACAAACCATATTACATGGGAAAGAATGCGAAAGAATGGCAAAGATTAAGAAAGAATGCTATACCTTATAATCACCGATTATCTTTAGAGTGGGATTATAATGCCTTGCTTGAAATCAGAAGAATATACTCCTGATAACTAATAATTGTACTGAGTTTGATACGGAAACGGTATAAAACGTTTCTTCAGTAGGTCGTTTGTGATGTTAAACGATAACCTATTGATGGTTTGAACACTGATGCACAGAATATATATGGAACTGAAAGCGAGTTGCTTACATAAGCGTGGGTGTATTCAACAATGGCTCAATTGTGTTCTAGAATACGGTCTAACATATAAAATACGAGTGTTTGTAATCAACGTGATTCACCAAATTCAAAATCCGTCAGTTATGTATCCACAAATCTTCGTTGTGCTATATATTACGAAACAACGACATAGAGCACGAAAAAACTTCATCTTGTGGAGTATGTTCTGCATGAAAAAAATAATTGAAGAGATACATTTACCAGATACTGACTCTGTTGCACGTAACGGGATTTTATTCTACCAGTGATTACTTATTCAGTTTCCTTATGTATTAGTTACGAATGATTACTTTGAAGCGTGCAGGCTGCAAAATACACGCTATTAACAACGCTCAACAGAGCAGAAATTCAAGTAGCACATCTAGATATTGGGACGAATTTTGTTTCCCTCTGATATATCTTTTGTATTTCAACACGGCATGTCCATAAGAGATGTTAAATCCGGAAAATATCAAAATAAATGGTTCTTACACAGATTTGTTCATATTAAGTATAATAAATAAATGGCTATCTATCTATTTAACTATCTATCAAATTGGCTAATAACAGTATGTACTACTCTATCTATACTTACGTAAACACACACACATATATATATATAATACAGTATACATTTAAACACATAAGGAATCCACACATGGGATTCGACACGCTAGAAAGAACAGCTAGGTTTCATAACTACAAAATTAGGGATAAAATTCGACAGGAACGAAATGGAAAAATAAAAACATTTTACCATCTAGTTTCGTGTTTATATATTTAATCTAAGGTGTACCTGTTGAAAACGATTTCACCCCACGGATAAATGTTATTTACGTGCTAAACTAAAATCAGAAAACAAATGGTCCAGGAAACTAGATGGTAAAATGTTTTTATTGTTTCATTTCGTTCCCGTCGAATTTTATCCCTAATTTTGTGGTTATAGAACCTAGCTGTTCTTTTTAGCGTGTCGAATCCCATGAGTGGATTCCTAATGTTTTTAAATGTACACTGTATTTTATGACTAATACAAAGTCTTTTGGACTAAATTTTACACGCTAGGCCATTGGAAATGAAAATTTCTATTAATTTCCATCTCACTTTTATATGATTACACACACACACACATACAACACACAACTATATACATATATATAATAGATTATATATACTTATATATTAACATATATATATATATATATATATATATATATATATATATATATATATAGCATACATATATATGCGTGTGTTGTGTGTGTGTGGTAACAAGAAGAGGTCAGTGAGAACAAAACACTAAAAACAAACGATGGGCTGTTAACGAATATATTATATATATATAATTAAAAGGATAAGATCGTTAATTTAAAAATAAAACGATTTCATCAAGTGGTCAGCATGGATAAAAATAACCTTCAAAGGTAATAATAAATGGGTAATATCGATGTCACATTCTTTTGTTGTTACTTTTTCTAATATATATATATATATATATATATAATATATATATATGGCGTATGGCGTATGTGTTTCCCAGGTGGATGGGACGCCAGTCCATCGCAGCGTTACTCATTTTTGCCAGCTGAGTGGACTGGAGCACGTGAATGAAGTGTTTTGCTCAAGAACACAACGCGTCGCTCGGCAGGAATCGAAACCACAATCTTACGATTATGATGCTGATACCCTAACCATTAAACCACACGCCTCCACAGACACAGACACAGACACAGACACACACACATACACACATACCACATATATATATATATATATATATATATATAACACACATATATATATATATATATATATATAATATATATATATATATATAATATATATACAAAAAGCAATAAAGATTCAAGTTAATTTAAATGAATTTACTTGAATATGGTACCTAACTTAGATGCACCAAAACAAACTATACGGTTTTAACAATACAGTAATGTGGGGTGATTATAAGCGAGAAAGAAGCAACAAGAATGATAGGTTTTTAGTACAATCGTTTCATACAAGGACAGGCTTTATTAAAAGTTGCAAAAATTGCAGCATATAAACGTGTCCCGTACTCATCACATCAGCTAAAATACATGTGAGTTCTCTAGACATCCTAGTGGTTGAGGCTATACTCATGAAGTAATGTAGATAATTAATAACATAAACAGATTTCTAAAGTTCATTAAAGTTCTTTAAAGATGATGTACAGTCTTATCACAGAATTTTAAAAAGTTTTAATAGCATCACAGAGAAGGTGACTTAATCCATAGTGTACATATGAATTTCCGAGATATGAGGAGGGATTACATACTCACAGACACAATTTATCCATTGCTAATCACAACAAGGTGGGTTTCAATTCCTGCTTATTAGCATTACCGAGAGGGTGAATTAATCCTTTTATAGATGCACAATTTCCAATGGTGTAGATGTAAATTTCCAGAGAATAAGAGGAATTTCATATTCACAGGCGATAAATTTATCAGTGGTTGAACACAATGAGGTGGGTATCAATTCTTGCTATATGATTAGGTATTTGCCACATTAATCACATTACTGCTATTTTCAAGAGACTGTAGCTATATATATATATATATATAGGTGCAGGAGTGGCTGTGTGGTAGGTAGCTTGTTTACCAACCACATGGTTCTGGGTTCAGTCCCACTGCGTGACACCTTGGGCAAGTGTTTTCTACTATAGTCTCGGGCCGACCAAAGCCTTGTGAGTGGATTTGGTAGACGGAAACTGAAAGAAGCCCGTCGTATATAAGTATATATATATATATGCGTGTGTGTGTTTGTACGTCTGTGTTTGTCCCCCTAGCATTGCTTGACAACCGATGCTGGTGTGTTTATGTCCCAGTTACTTAGCGGTTCGGCAAAAGAGACCGATAGAATAAGTACTGGGCTTACAAAAGAATAAGTCCTGGGATCGAGTTGCTTGATTAAAGGCGGTGTTCCAGCATGGCCGCAGTCAATTGACTGAAACAAGTAAAAGAGAAAAGAGTAAAAAGGTATATATATATATATATATATATATATATTATTATTATATATATAATATATATATATATATACTTATATATATATATATATATATACATATATCATATAATGTACAGATGTGTATGTATGTATATATATATATATATACAGAGAGAGAGAGAGAGAAGGGGAGAGAAAGAGAGGGAATGACAGACAGACAGACAGACAAGCAGACACACTGACAGGTATACTATGTACATCATGCTAGTGTTGTTTTCGTGCGTAGTGCATTGTTAATCAACTAATACCTCCGCGTTCTGCCCTTCGTGGACTTTTGGATCTGTATTAACTCACAAGATATAATTATTTACCACGAACATAAAGGGGAAGCAAATAAATTCAAATCCACATTGAACATATATTTGTACGTAGTTTTTATTTATCGTGCAACCAACATTTACATAGTTACAAGAGCTTAAATTTTCTATATAATTTAAGATTTCATAAAGTTACAAAGTATAAACGGATTACTCTTTTTAATACGTTTAGTACGCGAAGTCTTATTTTCTATGTTTCTTTGAAAATAAAAGCGAGCTTCACTGAAAACGCCTCTGAGAGAGTGAAGAAGCTAAGCTCCTTATAAAGAAAATTAAGCATATATCTTTCTTCAATGTTTCTTTGCAATATATGGATAATTTATCCCCTTCATGCTATTTTATTAGCATTATCTTGTGTTTGAGAATAAATATTTCTGAATATATATATATATACACACACACGCACACACACACACACACACACACACACCACACACACACATTATATATATATATCTATATATATTATAATACACATATATATATATATATATATATATATATATATCTATATATATATATATATATATATACATATATATCCATATATATATACATTTATATACATGAATATGGGAATACAAATACGTATATATATATATATATATATATATATATATATATATATATATATACATACATCTATGTCCATAAATATGCATATATATATTATACGTATATATATGAACACGTATATGTGTGTGTATACTATATACATCTATACATTTGATGTTGGTGTGCTTACGTCCCCGTAAATTAGCGGTTAGGCAAAAGTTACCGATAGAATAAGTACTAGGCTTGACAAAGAGAAAGTACATGGGTCGATTTGCTCGACTAAAAGTGGTGCTCCAACGTGGCCGCAGTAAATGACTGAAATAAATGAAAGAATAAAAGAATATATGATGATTGCTTCACTTTGACTGATGATTGCCGTCTCATCAACTCACACACCATCACACAGCAGAATCACTCAGATGACTTTTAATACCTATTTCTTTACTATCCACAAGGGGCTAAACACAGAGAGGACAGACAAAGGGATTAAGTCGATTATATCGACCCCTTGTGCGTAACTGGTTCTTATTTAATCGACCCCGAAAGGATGAAAGGCAAAGTCGACCTCGGCGGAATTTGAACTCAGAACGTAGCGGTAGACGAAATACCTATTTCTTTACTACCCACAAGGGCTAAATACAGAGGGGAGAAGCAAGGACAGACAAACAGATTAAGTCAATTACATCGAGCCCAGTGGGTGACTGGTACTTAATTTATCGACCCCGAAAAGATGAAAGGCAAAGCCGACATCGGCGGAATTTGAACTCGGAACGTAGCGTTAGACGAAATACCGCTAAGTATTTCGCCCAGCGTGAGGGTTGCAAACACAAGTAACAGATACTATTCTTTTATGATTTTGCCTTTTATAATCTGATTCTGAAGGACAGTTTTTGTGACCTGGCATATGCCATTTAAGTCCAGATATTGTCTTACAAGTTTTGTGACTACTCTGTTACTTGTTTCAGTCATTTGACTGCGGCCATACTGGAGCACCGCCTTTATTCGAGCAAATCGACCCCAAGACTTATTCTTTGGAAGCCTATTAATTATTCTATCGGTGTCTTTTGCCGAACCGCTAAGTTACGGGGACATAAACACACCACAATCGGTTGTCAACAAACACAGACAAACAAACACATACATACATACATACATACATACATACACACACACACACACACACACACACACACACACATATATATATATATATAATATATATAATATATATATACATGCATACATATATACGAGGGGCGTCTATAGTATACGAAAAGCTTTTATAGTAGAAAAGTTCCACGTAGTGGGACTGTACACGGAACCAAGTGGTCGGTAAGCAAGCTTCTTACCACACAGCCACTCCTACGCCTCATACAAAATTCGAAAGGAACTTTTAAAGGTTTTCATTCTTTGTTTTCAGTTACATATTTGTTTACACTTTTTTCATAATGCGTTCTTGTGTAATTACATATTTATTTTTTTAATTCTTAATATATTTCTACCGACTCTTGTTTTCATCTACACGTTTGCACACTTCCATTAATTCAGGTCACCAATAAGTTATTCGACCTCGAGCTGTTTTACACAGTAGAGCTCTCAGTTTGCCATTTCCTCTTTTATTTTAACCGATTCTCTTTGATCTTCCCTTTCTATTCTACATTCAGCAATGTTTAGATTTAAGACCTTCCTGGAAAATCAAGCTTCACAGACCGACAGAATGTCACTTACATTTCTCTTTTATCCGTTACTTTCTTTTTCGTTTTCCTTGTTCCTATGGCATTTTTCGCTATACAAATCTTTCCCCCAACTTTCCCCACGCTCGCTTTTAGTAACAAATCTATGCTCATGATTCCAAATTCTATTCTCTCTTTCTTCGCATTCCTCTCTTCATTATAAATTACCTCTCTCCTCCCGTCCTTTTATTGATGTATATGTATTATCATAAATGGATGGAATGCTACAATGAAATTCGCATTTGCCAATCATTCTTCGGGCTTTTCAAGGTTGTAAAATGTTTAACCGAACATACTACATGCGAGTCGACAATTACTTTGCTTATTTTGTGTGTATAATTATAGCCTCATTTTGTACGCCTGTTTAAATAATATGCGTAAGAATACCAACCAGTTGCCAAATTCTGAAGCAGCTGTAAATGTTATATATATCTACATTTTTGCAATATGATTCTGTATATATAACATAACTCACAATGAAGTTTTACCATGTATATTTGTTTATCAATCTTGTTTTTGGTAAATTGTTCCCCCTCTCTATCTCTTTCTCTCCCTCTCTTACTTTCTCTCTCCCTCTCTCTCTACTACATATACATATTATGCAACAGTATAATGAAAGATGCAATATCGCGACATTATACAAATTTTTTTGTTACCACATGTACACATACAGAAATTGTACAATACAGTATTCCGAAAATTGAATGCAAGCAGAAAAAAAAACAAACTAATAGACAAGTACAAGAAATATAAAAATGCGCATATACGAATTATATACACACACACACACACACATATATATATATATATATAAGAATTTTTTGCGTAGTAAGATAAAAAAACCAAGGCTGTATAGATATTAGAGCATTTTATATATATAATATATATATATTTTAAATAATGAGGGAGATAAATTAATATTAATTTTAATATCAATATGGCCGACTTCCTAGCAGTAAGCCCTGCCAATATACACATATATATATATATATATTCGCCATGTTCGGCCACTGAACTCAGCACGTTTTCTTTTTTATATTTTCTGTCTATTCACTTCCTCTTATTTCTTTCTCTCGAACAGCGTAGCCTCGAAACGTAGAAGACTTTTCCATTTTTCCCGAGCGCCAAACTAATACACTTGCTTGCTTTTCCTATATTTGTCTTCGTCTAATATACGTGTTCGCACGTGTGTGTGCACGCATGTGCGTGTGTATGTGTGTGATTGTTTGTAGGTCTACATATTCTTTCAGTCGAGCCAATCGATCCCAGTACTTATTTTTTAAGCATGGCAATTGTTTTAGGAATCGGTAAGTTACGAGGATGTAAACAAACCAACTCCGATCATCAAGTGCTAATGTGAGACAAAGATCCGCACGCATATATATATGTGTGTGTGTGTGTGTGTGTATACATGTACATGTATATAGCGATAGATAGGTAGATAGATAGATAGATAGATAGATATGTATTTCTGTGTAAGTTAGACGTTGAGAAACCAACTAAGGGATAATACCTATCCAATATACTGCTGGTAGTGTACGCAATTATTCATACCCAAGTACTAGTTATTGCGTGTCAATGTCGCAATTGCGATTTATATATGGGCGGGGGTAAAAATTGGTTTACCCTTGATTAATACAGCAAATATATTTGCTATATATATATATATATATATATATATATAGTTAATCCAAACAAGGAAGCACAAAAAACCACAACAACGCGAGGACGTGGAACAAATATAGTATTATTGGACGCTCAGGAAAGAAGGGAAGAAGGAGGGTTTAACGTTTCGAGCGGAGCTCTTCGGCGGTAACATAGGAGTAGGAAAGATCCAGAGAAGGGAAGACAGAGGAAAAAAATCAGATGTATTAGTATAATGCTCGGGAATTGAGAAAGGAACACAGAAAGAAACACAGAAAGTATATATATATATATATATATATACCATTGTGCTTTTTCATTTTCCGTTGACCAAATCCACTCACAGGTCTTTGGTTTGCCCAGGTCTTTGATAAAATACACTTGTTCTAGTTGCAATCAGAATCGTGTGGTTAGGAAGCAAACTATTTACTGCATGCATTATTGATATAGGAATGCAAACATTACAGCAGTAATGATGCGCACAAATTCAGTAAGTGAAATATATCGGTATACTGATGCGCACGGTTACCATAAAAAGGAAGACTGGAAACGCAAGAGTATAAATATTGTATTTTTATTACAGCATTCGATCTAATTTATAAGATAGAAATAGCAAAAATAGAACGGTTTTAATCACCAACCATCAAAGTTAGAAAGATATGTAAATTACAAGGTGCTGAATATTAAATTCGTTGTGACGATTATAATAAAACGCAGGTGATATCATAAAATCATGAAGTTATATAATGATCAAATTATCGAATTACGAAATCCGCTAACCAGAGCTCTGGAAAAAAAAAGAAGAAACTTTTGCCTTATTGAGATAGTGCCATACCAAAATAATGTGGTGGTTTGGATATGGGAGGATAGCCAATGTCACAGGCAATAAAACCTATTTATTTGCTTGGGAGACAGTATAGTGAGATTTGGTGTGATGCTAAGATAAATTTCAAACGACGTGGAGCCGTGTCCTGAAGATAGATTTCTATCGTAATTTGGACGGGTGGTTAAGAAAGGTTTGACGGAAAATGACATGTAACGTGCTATCAAAATATATATGCAAGCTATGCAAGGAATAGTAGTCACATAAAGACACGATTCCATTTAGCAGCTTTGTCCATTTGAGAGCACCGAGAATATACATGACAGCGAATGTGCTACACGAGTAAGAATAAAGTCAGAATAATTTGCCTTAAAGAACTGGAAATACGAAGGAACAGCAACATTGATAGCGGTCTGGTGAGGGCAGAGCAACTAAGTGAAAAACAGATAAGATGATGCCCAGCAGACTAACAACAGCAAACAGAAGCAACACTTTATCAGCACGTAATGGAGAAGCAAGTATTTTTTCGCTCTTTCTCCTGCAGTTCTCGATTGTGTTCTTATTTTTTTCTTATTATTATCCAAATTTTGCGATCTTACTTTGCAGAACGAATTAAACATCGTCTTCAGTACCTCAATATCTTCCTCTACATCCGATGTTCTCTTAAATGGAACGCTGCCAGGTTGAATATTGACCCTTGTTTTTCCGCGCAAGTAATTGTGCTTAAAGCACGGGTCAAAGTCAGTCATTTTTATCATCCAATCTTTCTTTGTGATCCTACAAGAAGATAAAATATACGTTCCCTATATTTTATCTTCTGGAGGGCGGCGAGCTGGCAGAAACGTTAGCGCGCCGGGCGAAATGCTTCGCGGTATTTCGTCTGTCGTTACGTTCTGAGTTCAAATTCCGACGAGGTCGACTTTGCCTTTCATCCTTTCGGGGTCGATAAATAAAGTACCAGTTACACACTGGGGCCGATATAATCGACTTAATCCTCTTGTCTGTCCTTGTTTGTCCTGTCTGTGTTTAGCCCCTTGTGGGTAGTAAAGAAATATATATTTTATCTTCTGCAGCCAAAGGAAACTGTTAAAATTCAATAACGCATTGAACTTCTCTTGGAACGACGTAGAGGGAGGGCTTCTTGGCAGGTTCGAACATTTGTAGTTCCATAGTTGCCTCAGCGGGGTGTTTAGCGCCGGGAAAGTTTAAACACGTTTCGTACAGAATTTAGAGTTGATATATATTAGACGATCTTCAGGTAGACGAGATATATAACCTAGTTTTATGCGAAACATCATGTTTCTGAGTCCTTGGTTGTAATTTCATAGTTTTGTGCCAATCTTTATTGCGGTAATAAGTATATTTGCATATATTTGTATGAGTAATTACAACATAGTTTCATTATTTACATTATTTACATTTGACGGACATTTGTCCTCATCTTTTTAAGTCTCTTGGGGAAATTTCTAACCTGGGTTCTCATTCCTAAGGTATTTTTCGATGTTATCATCGTCATCATCATCATCGTCATCATCATCATCATCATCATCATCATCATCATCATCATCATCATCATCATCATCATTATTATTATTATTATTATTATTATTATTATTAAGGTCGCCGCCTGGAATCGAACTCGGAATCTGAGGGTTAGTAGCGCGCGCTCTTAACCACTACGCCATATGCCCGTGGTTCGAAATATCCCCCCAAGGCACCTGATGGAGGCAGGAGGTTATATCAGCCGAAACGTTTTGTTAACAATAAACAAGATGAGGACAATTATCCGTCAAATGTAAATAATGTAAATCATGTACATAATTCCTCTTCTCTTAAATATAGAACAACATTGTTACAGTTGTTTCATGAGATTATAATCTTCCGTACATTTTTGTTTTGAAGAGGGTCAACAAATGATTGTAGTGGATTAATGTTTCTGATTATAACATGAGCGGACGATTAGTTTTAGCCACGCCTTATGTGTTGACGTCATGGGAAATAGATCAGTAAAAAGGAAAATAATATTTATAATTAGTTTGGCAAGTAACCCTTTGTCTTCGTATGGTGCTTAGGCCATCGTCCACTTTTCTCTAGTATTCTCCACTTTGAATAATCAATTATGCTTTTGCAACTTTGATGGTAGGTATATATTTTGTCCTCGGGTAGCTCATTTTACTTCAGGGAAGAAGTGGTCCATAATAGTTTTGCTTTTATCTTTTGACCTGTCCAGCATCGGAGGTTCTATCCTTGAACTTGTCCAGCTTGCGCTCCTTTGGCATAGCTCTCAGAGTCATTGAAGCACACAAAACACCATAACACAAGTACTGGACCTTGTAGTGGACTGTAGAATATTTGTGTGTTATTCGTGTGTTTAGAGCTTGAAGTAGAAAAATGAATACCGTAAATCCCCGAGTATTGTCCGCCCTTGAGATTAATACGCAGGGAATTTTTAGGGGGTTGTACGTCTGAAAGACCTAAACCTTGTGTATAATACGCACCCCTTCTCTAACTTGAGTCAAGGAGGTCTATATAACGTCCTTGGTTTGTAAAAATATATACGATAACGTCCTTTATCATTATTGTATATATAACGTAATGCAAACGTTAGCTTTTTTGTGCATTTTGTTTGCAGAAAATAAAGAAATAACAGTAATAACGTTTAATAAATGTTGCTTACTGGATGTTATGGATGATTCTTTTATGACTTCATTGCTTTCTGCCTTAATGTATTTTCGCGCCCGACATCACAAAATGCGTCTGAATAAAAATTGCCGGACAGCAAATAGAGACTCTCACATTGCTTAGAAAATATTTTTCATTTTAAATCTCGTATATAGTACGCACTAGGGATTTTGACCTTTAAATTTTGGGAACAAATGCGGATTATACTCGAGGATTTACGGTAGTAATTTTTGTTGATAATTTTCACGAAATTCAAATTAGTAAGCACTCAAAAAAATTTTTTTCCATGTCACCGTGTATTTAGGAGTAGGCCTTGCAGCTCATACATCGATTAAGAGGGTTCAAAGATTGGTTTGCATTAATCAAAAATTAACATACGTAGGAATTTTCAAAAACTTTTATGCGTGAATATATATGTCGGGCATATTTATAAAGTTCACACATAAATATAACAAACAATATACATTATGACTTTCGTGGATCTAATTTTGTTTCGGAAAACTCTACTTATACTTACATAGCTCGAGAGAAATTAAATGTACGAACTGTTTCCGAAGTCATTATCACACTCCATATATTAGTTTGAAGTAATAAGCATACTTTTGTGACACTTTGTACTTTGCGTGAACTATAGCCTACTAGCGCTTCATGGGTGAAATTGTGAAATTGGAAGATGGAAACGGAGGCAGCCAGTCGCACGCGTATATATATATAGATATATACATATATATATATATATATATATAGATAGATACATACATACATACATACATGTAGATAGACAGATATACACATTCACACACATATATAAAAACGTTTGTGTGTGCATATGTGTGTGTGAGTGTGTGTCCATGTATGTATGTTTTGTATGTGTGCTTGTGAATGTTTGTGTGTATTTCTCAGCTCGTGGTGTTTTTGGTCCCACTACTGCTGCTTGGTAAGTGATGCCGGTTTGTTAAGGTCCAGATGACGTACCTTTTGTGCAAAAACTTTCGATAGAATAAGTAGCAAACTTTAAGAAAAGTAATGGTCGTGTCAATTTTTTAAAATTAACTCTTCAAGGCAATACCCGAGCATGGCCGCTGTCCAATGAATGAAACAGGTAACAGATAAAATGTAAAGTTATAGGCGTAGGTGTGGCTGTGTGGTAAGTAGCTTGCTTTCGCGGGGTTATCGGTCGGTGGGCGCCGGTCCCCCTCCCATTTTTATTCATTTTTATCGTTATCATCATCACATTACTGTCCTTGTCCAGCCCGCAGCTACTCTGTGTACTGCCCTTGTGGCAAACTATGTGAATAAAAGTAGCTTGCTTACCAACCACATGGTTCCTGGTTCAGTGGCACTTTGGGCAAGTGTCTTCTACTGTAGCCTCGGGTCGACCAAAGCCTTGTGAGTGGATTTGGTAGACGGAAACTGAAAGAAGCCCGTCGTATATATGTATATATATGTGTATATATATATGTGTGTGTGTGTGTGTATTTGTATGTATTTGTGTGTCTGTATTTTTCCCCTCAGCATCGCTTGACACCCGATGCAGGTGTATTTACGTCCCCGTAATTTAGCAGTTCAGCAAAAGAGACCGAGAGAATAAGTACTAGGTTTACAAAGAATAAGTCCTGAGGTCGATTTGCTCCATCGACTAAAGACGGTGCTCCAGTACGGCCGCAGTCAAATGACTGAAACAAGTACCCGAGTAAAAGAGTAAAAGACTATACAAACTTTTTACTAACCATTATTTATAAATACCGCATAGAACGACGTTATTATTTGGCAATCTTTGTCTGGATGTGTGAATCCTATTTCAGAAAATATGTTACTGTGGCTTTTCGTTTTGCAGATTGATTTTCATGACGCATATTTTCCATTGTAGAACTATGGATAATTTGCACTTTTTCAACTCATACGTTTTCAGTTTTTGCTGCATTTTTTTTTTGTTTTTTCATTTCGTTCTGAGTTGATTAGAATTGTAAATTATATTCAGTGCTTCTTTCAAGAAAAAAATATATGAAGTTTCAATTTATTTTACCTCTAAAGCGTTTTAATATAATGCCATTTTTTCCAGTAAAATTGTATTTTGACACGATTCCACAGTGCACTAATTATTCCGATATCCACGACGATCGATAACAACAGTAACAAAAGCAACAACAGCAACTATAATAATAGAAATAATAATAGTAATAATAATAATAATAATAATAATAATAATAATAATAATAATAATAATAATAATAATAATAATAGAAATAATAATAATAATAATAATCGTATGAAGAAGCAGATGATGATGATGATGGTAGATAGATAAATAAATAGATAGATAGATAGAAATATAATGATTTATATATTCATAGTTATATACACACATGCATACATGCGTATGAGTGAAAATAGTCGAAACTTTAAAAAATATATAATCCTTTGTTTTCAAGCCAAAACCAATATACTTTAAAGTAATCTTATATTTCTCTTATTGTCATACATATCTAACAAAATATAAATATTTTAGGTAGTATAAATTCATCTTTTTTTATTAAGAGAAAAAAATATTTTAATCTTTTCACTGACTGAAATGGGGAATAATTACTTGTGAATCCATTTTGAATGTATACAGCAGTACAATGCACTATTTCGAGCAGGAACTGGTGGATTTAATTCCAAAATTTGAAAGCTTTCTTTCTTTGAAAATTGAGCTTTTTAGAATTCAGTAAAGAAATATATTATCGGACATAGCCTTTTTCACTCGCAAAATATCCATTTTTAGAAAAGGCAGTAAAAAAATTTGAAAATCAGCTAAAATAATATAGTTTTCCAGTCTATTTGTGGAGCAAAAAAATTGGAGGAAAAAGTTATACAGTTTTAAAAATTGAAAAAAACTGTGTCTTTTTAGCTAATAGTGAGACAGAAATTTTCTGACTTTAGCTGAGTGGTGTCAACTTTAAGGTTGTACCCAGTGAAATTTATAGTTTAGCGTCTGTGTAATGACCTCTCCATCGTGGGCTTCTAAACGAACAGAAACACCTAAAAAAATCAACATGTATCATCTTACTGTTTCTTTTGTTTCTTCATTGATTGTATGTTTTTCTTTTTTTTTAATTGGTTGTATCAATATATTTGTCTTCATGTGTTTACTTTATGCGTATTTCAGTATTATGCATACCTGTCATGTATTTGTATACATCATAAATAAATAAGTGCAGTGTGCGTGTGTGTGTGTGTGTCTGCCTCTAAAACTCCGAAGTTGAGTAACGTTTTCATGCTTGGATTTGTAAACTATGATAGGAATAACGATGGTCAACAAAGAACTTGTCCCAAGAAAAAAAGAGTTCCTGTACCTTATATGTTTTTGCATGCAGATACAGAAATTATGTCAAATTATCTCACCTTCATAATGCCAAGAAACTGTATAAACGTTGCGAACAACTTTTGCTATTACTCATTTTACTTGTTTCAGCCATTTCACTGTGGCCATGCTGGAGCACCGTCGATGGAGCAAATCGAGCCCAGGACTTATTCTTTGTAAGCCTAGTACTTATTCTATCGGTCTCTTTTGTCGCCGAACCACTAAGTTACGGGGACGTAAACACACCAGCATCGGTTGTCAAGCGATGTTAGGGGGACAAACACAGACACACAAACACACACACACACCACACACATATATATATATATATATATATATATCAACCGAAATTGCGAGGATGATCTAGTTCTTGACTGAAGATTGATAGCTTCGAATGTCCCGTCCGTGTTTTTTGTATCGTCTTCTAAATGTTTTGCGTTCTTGTCCCAGTTTGTATGTTTTTACATATACATCTATATATATATATATGTGACCTCGTGAGTACCACTGGCGATTTTTTTTCCTCTGTCTTCCCTTCTCGGGATCTTTCCTTCTCCTATGTTTCCGACGAAGAGCTCCGCTCGAAACGTTAAACCCTCCTTCTTCCCTTCTTTCCTGAGCGTCCAATAATACTTTATTTGTTCTTCGTCCTCACGTTGCTGTGTTTTTTATTTGTTTTTTTGTGTTTTCTTGTTTGGATTAACTTTATATATATATATATATATATATATATATATATGGGCGCGATTTGCTCGACTAAAGGCGGTGCTCCAGCATGGCCACAGTCAAATGACTGAAACAAGTAAAATGAGTAATAGCAAAAGTTGTTCGCAACGTTTATACAGTTTCTTGGCATTATGAAGGTGAGATAATTTGACTTAATTTCTGTTTCTGCATGCAAAAACATATAAGGTACAGGAATTCTTTTTCTTGGGAAAAGTTCTTTGTTGACCAGGGTTATTCTTATCGTAGTTTACAAATCCAAGCATGAAGACGTTACTCAGCTTTGGAGTTTGGGAGGCAGACACACACACACACACATACACACACACACTGCACTTATTTATTTATGATGTATACAAATACACGACAGGTATGCATAATACTGAAATACGCATAAAGAAAAAACATGAAGACAAATATATTAATAAAAAATAATAAAAAACAATAAGAAAAACATACAATCAATGAAGAGACAAAAGAAACAGTAAGATGACACATGATTTTATTAGGTATTTCTGTTTATTTAGAAACCTACAATAAAATTAGGTGTATCTTTCTTTCTATTTCAGTCTACGGGCTTCTTTCAGTTTCAGTCTACCAAATCCACTCACAAGGCTTTGGTCGGCCCGAGGCTATGGTAGAAGACACTTGCCCAAGGTGCCACGCAGTGGGACTGAACCCAGAACGAGCGGGTGAAGTAAATATCGTGGTGTGAAGAATCAATATAACATTAGGGTGAAACACAACACAACGTGCGGTTGTCATCGCTGTCTCTTGAATGGCTAAAATTACCCAAATTTTACAACTTTAATTAAAAATAACATCAGATTCCTTAATTTACGAGATAAAGAAAGTAATTAGTTGATCGTAATCAGAATTTAGAGTTGCATCGATACACCAAAATTGAAAGCAAGCTGAGCAAAATTAAATTGGGGTTCATTTTGCGAATGCAAAAGACAAGATCCTTTTAAACTATCACATAATTTCGCAAAACGCAAACACCCTTCACATTTAAAATTAATTTTTCTCCATCATATAGAGAAAAAAATAAAAGAGAGTCCAACTAAATTATTGACTAGCAAAACGAACGAAAGTAAAGACAGCAACTACTATCACCTTCAGCAAAATAGCCCAAAAGAAGCGTCATTGGACAGAGAGTGAAATTGCTATTCTACTCAACAGCTGGCTTGACCTTTCACAAAATGCCAACACACAAGCGTCATGCCTCAGTAACTTTGCTTAACAGCAAAACAAGTGGAATCTAAATTAAAGCATGTTTAGAAATCCTACTACCTCGTTAAGAAGAATCTTACAATGCTCCACTTAATAATCGCCAATTCTACAAAACGAAAACAACCTACCGCTACTGACCTGTTAACTGTCCAACTTACTAATGCCCACATACCAAACTCTGCTCACTCCATGATTACCATGGCAATCAATACCTCATACCTATCACCAGCAACATCACTACCATCACAATTATCATCACCAACAAAACCACTGCCATCACCATCATTATCACAAGCAACATCATTACCATCGCCATCGTCATCACCACCACCATTATTATCGTTGCCAGAGCCGTCACCGTCGCCGTCACCATCGTCATCATCAGCTACTACTACTGTTTCCATCACCACAACACTTACCATTCCTTCATCGTTACAACCCAGCAATAAGATGACTATGATCTCAGCCCAACCAAGTTCACCAGGAGTAACCCTTACCACATCATTCCCAGAATAATTCACCTCTAAATCTTCCGTAAACAAACAGTTGTCACATATCCCAGCCTCACAACAAAGATCACATCACAGAAGATCGAAGAGCTTGGTTTGGAAAAAAATCCTCATCCACCTTACACTCTCGACCTTGCTCCTTCACGTTATCATTTGTTTCGTAGTTTACAGAATCATTTTAGGGTCATAACTTTCGCAAGCCAGAAGGAGGTCGAAACCAACATTTCAGAGTTTTTCGCATTGAAACCAAAAGCTTGTAAATAGATAGAAGGAAGTCATAGATAATCAAGGAAAGTACATTGATGATTAAATTTCAATTAAATATAACATTTGACCACTTGTTTTCTTTATTCAAAATTCGGACAGAACTCATGGGATGACCTGATATAACAATTTAAAGCCTAAAGGCTAATGAGTTGTGTATTGTCTCTTATTTCTAGCAATGCTGGTACTACTCTATTCCCTTGTCACTTTAGTGGCGTTTATAGATTTGCCTTTAGGATTTAAATTGCTAATAAGCCACCTAAATTGTTTATAGCATACAAGTCTACCGTCTTGACGCAGCACTTGCTTTCACGGTTTTTCTTATAACTTGGCGAGACGAGCTGAACTT
>NC_042999.1:21274764-21277264 GCF_006345805.1 Octopus sinensis
GACATATGCATACGTATATGTGTGTGTTTGAGTTTGTGTGAGTGTGTGTGGTTGTATCTGTGTGTGTGGTGGGGAGTATAACAACACTTAAGCATAAAAAAACACGCAATGAGATTATGCGTATGTGTGTATCTGTTGTGTATATGTGTATGTATATGCATATGTGTATGCTTGGTTTAATAGTAGTGAAAGTATGAATAAGCGATGAACACGTTCTAAAGACAACATTCAGATACAAAAACACAAAGAGAAATTATGTGAAACAATATTCTCCATTGTCCAATCGCATTAAACACTGTAATTTACGTTGTCTGGCAATGGAACGAGCTATTAATATGCAGTGTGATAACAATAACCACCACCACCACCACCACCACCACAATAATAATAATAATATTAATAATAATAATAATAATAATAGTAATAGTAATAATATAATAATAATAATAATGATAATAATAATAGTAATCATAATAATAATAATAATAATAATAATCATGATAATAATGATAGTGATGATAATAATAATAATAATAATAATAATAATAATAATAATAATAATAATAATAATAATGATAATAATAATAATAATAGTAATCATAATAATAGTAATCATAATAATAGTAATCATAATAATAATAATAATAATAATAATAATAATAATAATAATAATAATAATAATAATAATAATAATGATAATAATGATAGTGATGATAATAATAATAGTAATAGTGATGTTAATGATGATAATGATGCTGATGATAATAATAATAGTCTATTCTACTATAGACCAAAGACTTGAAAATATGTGAGAAAAGGCTAAGTGGATTACATCAACCCCAGTATATGACTGGTACTTACTTTATAGATCGTGATATGATGAAATGCAAAGTGGAGGTATTTAATTTCAGAACATCTTTTTTATGTACTTCGTCTTTCGTTTGTCCTCCTAGTATATTTGCATTGCTTACAGCTGCTAACAATTCTTCGGAGCTTTCCGTGACATATTGATTGAGTCCTTTGACTTTCGTCTTCACACAATCATCAGCACTCATCAATCCCCTTCTAACATTTTTACGTTTCATGTACACCCTCTCCACATCTGCCCTTTTAGGCAAGCCTTGAACATTGTTATTATTTTGCGAGTTTTCTTTCGATCAATATCTTAGAGTTCTTATTTGTTCCTATTCACAAAACCTGCCATATATATCACAATTGATACAGCCCTTGATTTTATTGCTTTCATAACGTTTCCCGAATTTAAATTATATTTCAATATATAGCTGCTCCTTCTGAACTACTTATTTTAAATGATTTCCATCATTTCTGTATTTTTCCTGATATGTGATTCCAAAATTTCCATGTCTTTGTATCCTTGCCTTTCTTCTAAACTTTTCCTTCCTTGATTATATGGCCGTTTATGCCCGTCATTCTGCTTAAAATTCCCTATTTTCACAATCAAATGTAATATCTATTGAAATCAAATTCTATACCTGTAACACAACTGAAAATTCTTACAGTGTTCACCAGTGTCCCATGTTGATTTTCTTTTTTCCAATAAAGCTTCAAATTGCCCATGTATAGAAGGCGATAAACTTCTTCCATTCCACTTCTCAAATTATATCCTGGTTTAACATCTCTCAATCCATCGACAATGTTGTTTATACCAGCACAAACAAAAGTGGTGAGAGACTATCGTCCTGAAATATTTCTCTTCTAATGATTACAGTAACCAATGATTTTGCTGTTAATGTTAATCCATTGTCCTGATTTTTAAAAATCTTTGTTCCATCTTTGCTACTCCAAATATCTCCATACATTTCATTTTCCGGCTGTGATGAACCATATCATAGCTCTTTTTGTAGTCTTTTCACGCCATTCCTAGTTCCGTTATTTTTTTTTTTTGCAGTATTTTCGTCACGTCTTATCTATTAACATCATTTCACGTTGCTCCAGTCCACTCAGCTGGCAAAAATGAGTAATCCTGCGACGGACTGGCGTCCCGTCCAGGTGGGGGAATTTCTACACCACTGAAACCGGGAAACCTGCCCTTATGAGCCTGGCATGGCTCGAGAAGGAACATTTATATCTATTAACATCGGACCCTTTTTTCCACCTTTACCTGCGCTTATAACACTTCTGCTTATCTGGGAACAAGACTGGAATTTTTTTCTTCCATGCGTCATACACAAGGGACCATTTCCTC
Source organism: Octopus sinensis (assembly GCF_006345805.1). Taxonomy (NCBI): domain Eukaryota; kingdom Metazoa; phylum Mollusca; class Cephalopoda; order Octopoda; family Octopodidae; genus Octopus; species Octopus sinensis. Next base: position 21,276,971 of record NC_042999.1, read on the forward strand.
CATTCAGAAATCCTGGAATTCGTCTGGAAAAATCGGTTGGAATCTCTAACATGAGTTTTACTCCGACTGTTACAACCACTACACTTTTCGATGTGAATCTTCAATCTCGTACATTTTCCGTACAAAAAAGAGGGAGAACGTTTCTAAACTATATATATAGATAGAACATAATGTAATCCGTTTCTCGAAATTTATTAACTGTATTCTTTGTTCAGCCTAGTAAAATAATTTAATTTTATCCCGATATTGAGAAACTCCAGTAAATCGAAACGATCGTAAATGCCACCCTCATCT
>NC_042999.1:21282264-21284764 GCF_006345805.1 Octopus sinensis
TCTTCTTCTTCTTCTTCTTCTTCTTCTTCTTCTTTCTTCTTCTTCTTCTTCTTTTTTTCTCTTCTCTTCTTCTTCTTCTTCTTCTTCTTCTTCTTCTTCTTCTTCTTCTTCTTCTTGTCCTTTTCTTCTTCTTCTTCTTCTGTCTTCTTCTTCTTCTTCGTCTTCTTTCTTCTTCTTCTTCTTCTTCTTCTTCTTCTTCTTCTTCTTTTTCTTCTCTCTCTTTCCTTCTTCTTCTTGTCCTTCTTCTTCTGCTTCTTCTTCTTTTCTTGTCCTTCTTCTTCTTCTTCTTCTTGTCCTTCTTCTTCTTCTTCTTCTTCTTCTTCTTCTTCTTCTTCTTCTTCTTCTTCTTCTTCTTCTTCTTCTCATCAGGACTCACGCCAATAGCCACAAAGAATAATCTCTAATTCGAGCCTACTCTAAGCTACTTAAGAATGCGTGCGGCAACTTGAAGATCCACCCACCAAACGCGATAGACTGGCGGTTCTACGGGTTTGAAAGATACGTTTTTATCCTCATTCCGTAAACGGTGGCTTTTAACGGGTGGAGAGCTGAACCATCCTGGGGTACAGAGGATTCGCAATCTAGACTAGGGTCTGAAAGTTTACCACACCATGGTTCCTCTGTGTTGTGGCAGAAGTAGGAAGAACTAGTGAGAGAAAGTTGTGGTGAAAGAGTACAGAGGGCTTCAACCCCACACCACCCCGCCGGAGCCTCGTAGAACTCAGGTGTTTTGCTCAATAAACAAATCAATGCCCGGTCTAGGAGTCGAAACCGCGTTCTTACGACCGCAAATCCGCTGCCTTAACCACTGTGACATTGCGCCTCCACGCTGCTGCTGCTGTCAGTGTTTTTGCTGCTGTGGCCTTCAATCTTGTTTTTGCTATTCATGCTCCTACTACGTTTGCTGGTTATCACTGTTGCTATAGTGATATGTGGTAGGAAGCGTATGTGGTGAACGATAATTTAACTATCTTATGCCTCTATTCCTTGTCAACTCTCAAAGACGGGAGTTTTGGAATTATTTCCACAAAATTTCTACGCTCTGAAAAAATTTTGAAAAATATTTGCTTTCATTTAGATGATCAACAAAAAGAGATTAACAACCACTTAAAATGCTGCTCGATTTTATAAGGAGAGTATCTGATATAGAAAAACCTGAAAGTAACGGAGATACTAGAAGCATCACAAACGATGCAAACCAGATTTTACATAACAAGTTTAAAACATGAAACATGCAAATCCAACAACCTGAAAGTAGAACACAACGCGAAACACATTGTACTAAGTAGATGAACAGCAGAAGCAGTAGTAGTAGTGGTGGTGGTGGAAGTAGTAGTATAGTAGTAGTAGTAGTAATAAAATGTCCTGATGCAGTACAAAGCTATCGTTCTCATGGCTTTTGCTCTTAAGTGTTATCATGTACATTATTTTGACTTGGTATAAAAGAGGGCCTACAGCAAATATTCCGTTCAATACCACAGATTTTCTTGTCAGTTGTTTGACCATAACCGGTTGAGCATGTATGTCCCTCAGTGACTGACGATATGTGAACCACTCATCACGAGCAGAAGTAGTGGGTAGCATCATATCCATGTGTTCAGAGGAATTCTTTGAGGCTTGAAAAAAATCACCTCTGGAAACATGGGTGTTTTGATCATCATCCTTAAAACAAATCTTATTCAGGGACCTGTTGTGCAGGAATAGCAACTCGACATGAAGAAAATTCTAACTGAGCCCTACCTGCAAGGTCATGCGCTGTTCATTTTGATATGAGATCACTGTGTCACGCACATATGGTTGTGACACATGTGTCTGACGTATCCTTACCACACGGGTAGTCATGATGAGTATGTTGGGCTTCCTACTTTAGTATCCTAGTGTCAATTAGATGACATACTCTGCTCTTTCACTTACTAATAATTAATAATATAATAATAATATAATAAAATAATATAATAATATAATAATATAATAATAATATAATAATAATAATAATAATAATAATAATAATAATAATAATAATAATAATAATAATAATCTTCATCATGAATGCCCTGATGAAGTACCAGGCAGCGGCTCTCGTGGCTTCTGATCTTTACTGATTGGAATTGTTATCACGTACATTGTTTTGTCTTGGTATAAAAGATGGGCAACAGCAAATGTCCTGCCCAATACCTCAGATTTGCTTATCAGTTGTTTGACCTTAATCAGTTGAGCATATCCCTGTAGGTAGCTGATGATATGTGCATCTCTGACCACGAGCAGAAGTAGTGGGGGATCATCATAGCCATATGCTGAGAGGAATTCGTTGGGGTTTGAATAATTCACGCTTAGAAACATGGGTGTTTCGTTCAACATCCTTAAACAACCTTTATTCAGTGACCTTTTGAGCGGGATGGGCTACTCCATCTGAGGGAAATTCTAACTGGGCCCCACCTGCAATGTCATGCGCTGTTTATCTTGATGTAAGATCTCCATGTCGCGCTCATATTGTTGTGAT
>NC_042999.1:21289764-21314764 GCF_006345805.1 Octopus sinensis
TGGTACTTAATTTATCGACCCCGAATGGACGAAAGGCAAAGTCGACCTCGGCGGAATTTGAACTCAGAACGTAGCGGCAGGCGAAACACCGCTAAGCATTTCGCCCGGCGTGCTAACGTTTAAAGGCTTCTTTCTGCCCAGACAATTTCTGCAGCGTAGGTCTTTCCCTGTTCGACTGCACACAAACACGTCAAATGTGATTCTTCACACTTATGTTTCATTCAACTTTTCTTAGTGCGTCTCTAACCGATAAATAATTAATTCCAAGTTGACAAAGCTTTGTGAACATCAGCAAATCTACCATGTGCTGGTCTAACAAGTTGTTAGTGGCTATGGGAAACACACCTTCATATATATAAAATTTAATTCAGTTTTTCTCACACAGATTTTCTCCAATTACAATCCTTATATCCAGCATATTTCTGCAAGATGTCTTTTCATGTCCGAACGTACAGGAACGCATTAAAAATATATCCTATACTGCGATGATGATTGAAAGATAATTAGATATCGATTACAATCAGCATATCTTGCTTCTTTCCAATATTCACTGACTTATCCGAAATCTTACATAATATTTCTGATTATATACTGACAATGAGCATTGCCAAGTACTCAAATATTTCCTTCACAAATATCCCTTAAAATGATTCTTTCAGCTATTGGGTTGTCCGGAAAGTTCGTGCGAATTTTTAAAGGAAAGAAAAAAGTCAATAAATACTTGCCATTTTTAATCAACCAAATATGAACCATTTTGTTGCACAATGCGTCTCCATCATTCCTTTAACTTGAAAATACCCTCTTCCCAGAATTGAGGTGGTTTCATGGCAAAGAATTCCTCAAGGTATCTTTGTACGTCACACAAGGAATTGAAATTTTTAGCATTAAGATTATTCTGCAGAGACCCGAATAAGTGGAAATCCGACGGAGCAATATCTGGTGAATATGGAGGGTGGGATAACACATCCCAGCCGAGCTGCAGCAATTTTTGTCTGGTTCCCAAAGCATCAAGTGCCGAAAATGAACTGTCTTTTCTTCCATTTTAAAGGGTTACAGAATTAACACAGGTTATAGGAACATAAAACTTCTTCCACGAAAAGATAGCTTAAACTGTGCTCTAAATGGATATATAGTCAAATCCTATTTTATGGACTCAACCAAGTTATAAAATTAATCGAAAGGTAAGCTACTATAAACCGGCACGAACTTTCCGGACAACCCAATATATCTAGAAGATCGTAAACCCAGACAGTTAAAAGAGTGGCTGTAAAGACTAAGACAAATTATTTTTCCTATTGGTATCCTTATGTGGAATAGAATACACCTGATTTTTGATATATTGATATCATATTTACTAATAACAAAGCATAACCCGAAAATGTTAGCTATAGACAAGACTTATGTGTACCACTTTTCATATAGTCAGTCTTAGAAACTGCGGTTATTTATTAAATGTATACAGAATTGCCATATTATAAACCCTTTATTGTCATGACCAGATTCCAGAGCTGGTTGTCGTGAAGATTTATATATTTTTGAAAAATTAATTATTGAAATCCAACACCCAAGGAAATTAATTTTTATATTCGGTGTAGTTAGACATATTTATACAGTAAGAAATAGTGTATATTAGGTTTTAAGCAGAATGCTATAGCAAGGGTGTTGGCAAATAGTCCGTTAATTTTGAAATTCGTTCAACGAATCATAAACCTCAGGATATATACCAAAGTAGCAATGAATCAAACACAAGATTGATGTAAAATACTCCACAAGAGTAGGCGTGATATATTAGTATGTTTCACTGAGTAAATGAATGTGCTTATTCTCTCGTACAATGTGTTCATTAGTGAGAAGTTTTAACAAATAAAAGGAGAAGCCTTATCAAATGAAAGCATGTAGAAGATTGTTTTATATAAGTACGAAAAGAAAAATTAAGACAATAGTCACTAATATAAAACTGTTTAATAGGCATTTACCTCGTCGCATAAATACTTAATATCGTAGGATATTTAATGCTAATGAAATAATGTGCTTTAGATTTTATTTAATTATTGGTTTTTGACAAAGGCGTATTTGGGAACTAAAATCTTATAGTCGTTATTTTGTATTTGTTTTAGTCATTAGACTGCAGCCATTCTGAGGCGTAGACACACAAACACCTTTTGTCAAGCGGTGGTGGGGAACAAACAGAGACACACGTACACAAATATATATATTATACACACACACAATATATATATATATATATATTATATATATATATATTATATTATATATATATAGTATATAATATATAATATATTTATTATATATATATATATATATATATGTATATCTATATATATATATGTATATTTATATATATATATATATATATATATATATATATATATATATATATATATAAAACGGGTTTCTTTCAGTTTCCATCTACAATTATTAAAAAGGTTGGACGGACGAGGCTATAGCAGAAGACACTTACCCAAGGCGTTACGTAGTGGGGCTGAACCCGGAAAATGTGGTTACGAAGCAAACTGCTTACCACACAGCCACATCTATAAAATCAAGAAATTAATTTCATAGATTTTCTACTTTTTCACATCTAACGTGTGGTGGGAGGTTTCAACGCTATAACGAATCATAATGGCACCGATGTGTCACTTGGTGTCTTATCCTATTTGGAAAGGGGCTGAACCCACACTATTTCAGATAATTTCTTCGAATGTGTGCGAAAGAATAGGGAAAAGAACAGAAACAAAGAAACAGTGACTCAAAAACTGTATCTCACCAGTCCTTGGTTTTATTGTCATCGCAATATTTTATCTGTGATCACAGAGAAAATGTTAGGTGAAGCTGAAATGAGTTAGATTTGAAATTAAATCACAGATGTTGTTGTTTGTTTCTCACGAGCCATGCCTGGCTCATAAGGGCCAGTTTTCCGGTTTCATTGGCGTATAGTTTTCCCACCTGGACGGGACGCCGGTCAGTCGCAGGTCAGCTGCCAGATGCAGGCGGAAAGAATGAGAGAAAGTTGTGGCGAAAGAGTCAGCAGAAGTTCGCTCTATTTTCTGCAGTAGCCGCGTAGAGCTTGGATGTTTCGTTCATAAACGCACACATCGAGCGGTCTGAGATTCAAACCCATGATCCCTCGACCGCGCGTCTGCTACTCTAACCACTAGGCCACATGCCGCTACTAATCCCAGATAACAAGACAAAATTCTACAAAATATCGTGCACAACGTTCCAACGATACTGGGGCATATAGCTTACTCCTCTACAGTATTCTTTCTACAATAGACACAGGAATTAAAGTTTCGGTGGATTTAATAGTCATATACAAGAACTCCTTTCTTATACGCTACTTATTTTATCTACCTCAAAAGTATGTGAGCAAAGCCACGACCTGTGTAAAACTTGAGACCAGAACGCAAAGATCCGGACAAAATGCCCCCGTAAAGATCTTTGTCCAGTGTACTTACGGTCCTACCAGATTGCTACATTCCCCATAGAGCCTATTATACAAGTATGTAGTAACTCACGTGTGTTTTATCGTGGACTTTGATTAGACCTTATCACTAATCAGTGCGACAATTAGCAGATCTAATCAGGCCGCATTGTAATAAGCTGGCATTCCAACCACATGCTCCCTGGTTCTGTCCCACGGGACGGTAACTTAGGTAAGTGAATTCTCCAATAGTTCCGGGAAGATTCATGAATTGTATATGAATTTGGTAAACAAATATAACTATTCTTGAGCGTCTTTGTGCTAGTCTCCCACTAGAGTTTACAATCGTTTACAACTAGCGGTTTGGTAAAAAAAAGAAACCTACATGGCCGTCACTACTTTGGTATGTATCCTGAGGGCTAAGATTCGCTGAACGAATTTTGAAATAACGGTCGTATTTTCCAACATTGTTGCTAGAGCATTCCACATAAAAAAACTAATATACACTTTTTTCTCACATTAGAAATATTCCTAACTACACTGAATATAAAAGTTAATCTCTTTGAGTGTTGGATGATGGAATGACTGAATCGTGGAAAAGGTAAAAGAGAAAACCATCTGCCCGGAGTTGTCTCCCGTCTATGTCATACTGATTAAAATAATACCGTTATTTATCTCGTGATCACATTTCGTTATCACTTACATGTTCATAATTAGATCTTCAACTTCCTTAACATTAAATATATTAACACCAACTTCAACCTTATCATCCGAAAGTTTGTTTCCCGGCAAGTATATTTCCAGACATCTGTCTTTAATTATATAGAAGCTCAGACTCTTTGAGAAATCGATTTCAAAAGAGGAGAGACGAAAATATTATATGATCATTTAGATAAATTGTTGAAGATATGTGTGTGTTTGTCTGCGGTTGTGTGAGGGGGTATACATATACATATATATATTAATATATATATAATATATATATATATATATATATATATATAATATATATATATATGTTTGTTTGTATGTATTTATGTACGTATATATATATATACATGTATGCATGTGTATATATGTATATATATGTATATATATATATATCTATATATATATATATATATATATATATATATATATATATATATATATATATAAACATTATTGGTGAATTGAAGAAATGGAGCTGAACGCAGATTGAACAGAAATCGTTTTATTCATTCTACACGTGTTTCGAAAGGCACAATTACCAAAATCCGATAGAATAATGGGACCATATTGTGTCTTCTCTTCAGGTAGAAAAAAGGAAATCCGTTGGAAAACAAAAAAACAGAACAGAGGCGGAGCACAAAAAACTGTTCTGTTTTTGTTTTTCCAACGGATTTCCTTTTTTCTACCTGAAGAGAAAGACACAATATGGTCCCATTATTCAATCGGATTTTGGTAATTGTGCCTTTCGAAACACGTGTAGAATGAAATAAAACGATTTCTGTTCAATCTGCGTTCAGCTCCATTCTTCAATTCACCAATAATGTTTTAATTTCAATTATCCGCACCAACGCACGGTTGCAACGCCAGATGGTGTACCTCCAACCGTGCTGTTTCTGCTGTGATTTTTGCTACTAAGGTATCGGTTAAAACTTTGATTAATCTACTACAAGATATTCATCTTTCTATTTCACAGTATAATATATATATATATATATATATATATATATATATATATATATACATATGTATGTAGATATACATATACATACATACATGTATATATTGAAAAACTTTCTCAGAACTTAGTTATACAGATATCTGGATGATTGGATGTGTGTGCCCGCCAGTACGCTCGACTGTGTGGGTCTACGTATATATATATATATATATACTTGCAGATATAACTACAGAAAGACGAGTATACCCACGTGCGAGTCTATATGTGTAGATATTATGTATAATCATTTTCTAAGCGCAGCAATAAACTTGTGAGTGCGCAAATATGTATGCATATATGTATGTATGTATGTATGTATGTATGTATGTATGTATGTATGTATGTATGTATGTATGTATGTATGTGTGTATGTATGTATGTGCATCGATGTACAAGCACAATCTATTTCATAAGCAAAAATAATCTCGATCTATGAAATGTAATCTATTAATTTTTATCGTTCGGGTGATTAATTAAAAGTAATTCCATTTTGTGTTTTGATTTCGGTTTCTTTAGCTTTATTGAATATTGACTTTCTTGCTGCTCTCTTTCTTCTATCATTAAAGCTGGTCTTCAGCAGACAATGTATTGTATGTTAGACAATAAGACTTCTTAAAAAGGAAATGTAGGGTAAAAGGCAAAAAAACAATTGAGACTATGGTTCTGATTGAAACAAGATAATTGTTAGCTTATCTCATTTGCGTATTTTTAATAGCTTGACGTTGATACATAAATCACAACAGGCCAAGCACTGATGAAAGAACGAAAAATATCGTCGACAAATAGAGACATTATATATGTGTATATATATAATATATATATATATTATATATATATATATATATATAATATATATATATTGCATGAATAATTTATTTCGACACGATGGAATCTTACAAACTATTTCTTTTTGCTCGTACATCATTTGGTCGTATATAAATAATTGCGTACAGATGTGTGCGTGTGTGTGTGTGTGTGTGTGTGTGTGTGTGCGTGCGTGTGCGTGTGTGTGTATGTATGTGTGTGTAGGACTATGCACACCGCCACCGCAATCCTCACCATTACTCACCCACACTTGCTCTCCTCCAAACTCATCCACAAGAATTACACACGTACACAACAAGAGTTTAAAAGAAATTCAAAATGCCTTCTAGGTGCTTACGCTTGTATTGTTTGACCCAAGTCTCCTGGAAATTTTCTGAAAGTGACAATTATTGTCTTTCCTTTTTTTGTTCAGGTATTCTTAACAAGATGCCGGAAGGACGGTGGCGTTAATTTCACGGCAAGGTGCATTTTGATATATTCACCGAGTACCATACGAGTACTGGGTAACATACGTGGTGGACCAGACAATATGCTGGCGCCAGTCAGTTGATAATTCTATGGAGTAAATGAGTAACATTTACTTTTCCCCGGAGTGGCTATCTGGTAAGTAACTTGCTTACCAACCACAATGTTCCGGGTTCAGTCCCATTGCGTGGCACCTTGGGTAATTGTCTACTACTATAGCCTTGTGAGTGGATTTGGTAGACGGAAACTGAAAGAAGTCTGTCGTATATATATATATATATATATATATATATATGTGTGTGTGTGTGTGTGTGTGTATGTATGTGTGTGTGTGTATGTGCCTGTGTTTGTCCACCCCACCATCGCTTGACAATCGATGGTGGTGTGTTTTCGTCTCCGTAACTTAGCGGTTCGGCAAAAGAGACCGATAGACTAAGTACTAGGCTTACAAAGAATAAGTCCTGGTGTCGATTTGCTCATCTAGAAGTGGTGCTCCAGCATGGCCGCAGTCAAATGACTGAAACAAATAAAAGAAAAAGAAAGAATTAGCTATAACATAGATATCCATATTGATCAAAGAAAATCTCGAAGTTAACTTCAGTAGATTTAATTAAAATTTCGAAAATTTGTTTTTTATATTGATGTTTTCTAGATAAAATTTCCGTTCATGGATTTCATGAACATTCCCAGTCAAAGATTTTTCGGTGGTATATTTGATGCCTGTATGACCCTACATAACGTTTTATAGTATTTTGTTCCCGGAAGTGAAGAAGCATATAAAACACACAGAATATACCAGTATATAACTCCTTCTTACAATGAAACCATCTTTTGATGATACAATCAGTACAGATAAGGCGGCGAACTGGCAGAATCGTTAGCACGCCAGATGAAATGCTGAGCGATATTTCGTCTGCCAATATGTTCTGAGCTCAAATTCTGACGAGGTCGACTTTGCCATTCATCCTTTCGGGGTCGATTAAATAAGTACCAGTTACGCACTGGGGTCGATATAATCGACTAAATCCGTTTGTCTGTCCTTGTTTGCCCTCTCTGTGTTTAGTCCCTTGTAGGTAGTAAAAAAATAGATAGTCAGTACTGATTTTGCGCAGAGACGTGCATGTACAATGTACTTCGCACGTTCTTCTGTCTCTTTTTACCTATGCTAGCCAAAAATTTACAGCAAAATTTAAGCTCTCGTTGTTCGAAAAACTTTAAAGTTGCAGTTATTTCCTTAGATCTGTGCTAGCAGTTTTATTCCGTTTCAATTTCTTTCCTCAATTGTAAGCAAATTCCAGTACAATTGCTTTTGAACATCAACATTGAAATTAAATCTTCTTTATGGGAGAAACTCACTGTTTGTCAATCTGCTTACATTCTCCCTACTAAAATTTGATGAAAACCCTCAAGTCATAACACTGCCCTTGAAAATAGCACAAGCTTTCTTTACTTTCCGTACCTCATAACTAATTTTGCGCATGCTGCTTGCTTGCGAGTTTATAAGCACAGCTGAAATAAATCTTCTTTATGGGAGAAACTCACTGTTTGTCAATCTGCTTACATTCTCCCTACTAAATTTTGATGAAAAACCTCAAGTCATAACACTGCCCTTGAAAATAGCACAAGTCTTCTTTACTTTCCGTACCTCATAACTAATTTTGCGCATGCTGCTTGCTTTGCGAGTTTATAAGCACAGCTGAAATAAATCTTCTGAGAGCTCCTTGGAATATTTTCATTGTTCTGCAATCGAATGGATATGAGCATTCACACTCCGTATAATGATATACAACACTTCCATTTGCTATTCAATATGCACCATCACAAACATCGAGAACATTTGACCTTTCTCCAATATCATTAGTATTCATTTTCCTTCTACTTGTTTCTTATTCAAAGGATGCTGGCTGTTGCCATATACTTCCTGTAGCAACCGTTGTTTTTCTTCTATTATATCTAGCTATAAACTTTACTCCACCGACAACACTGATATCTGCACGAATATCAAAATATTCTTCTAACCGGCCTGTTTTCATATCACGTTATCTGCTTCTTGTCTTTCATTTTACGTTCCTTCTTCCAGAATCACAATGATATCCAATATCTCAGTCTCTTCTGATCAATTCTATCTTCAAACGGAAAAAAAATCGGTTAATTATTCAATTAAATCAAGACGTAACTAATATACATATACAAACTCAGGAGAATGGCAATCCAAGTCTTTATGTCACAAATTAGCAGTTGCATATGATATTCCTTCAGAATGTAGCACGTTATAAAATTATATTCTGCTCATGTTTCTGAACAAAAGTTCGATACATGAACGAGGAATCAATATCGTCAGAGTATTTCAGCAGTCGCGCAGCCAAATGTGGGTTACGCTAATTTATTTCACCGCAGCTATTGCTGACGCACTCTTTGTCTTTTCCTGGACTGAAGCCTTATTACCTATATATATATATTATATATATATATATATATATATATATATATATATATATTATATATATATACACATGCATATCCTCTATGTGATATATATATATATATATGGTGTGCATATACATGTATATGTATATATACCTTTCTGTATATATATATATATTTAGATATATAATAATATATATTATATATATATATATATGTATATTTATATATATGCACATTGTCTGGTTTTAAAAGCCCATTAGACGCCATGTCGGATCTAAAGTGTAAGTACAATAACCGGTCTGATTCTGCATAAGGCGCAAACAACCACTATATGCATATACATGTATACATACATACATACATACATACACACACACACCACACATATATATATATATATATATATATATATATATATATATATATATATATATATATGTGTGTTTGTGTGTGTGTGTGCGTGTGTGTATGTGTGTGTGTGTCACAGCTTTGCGATGCTCCTCTACCCTTATTTTGAGGGGGCGGCATGTTTCGCCTTTGTATAACCTACCACAGCTGTATGGGATGGAGTACACACAGTTTTTGGTCATATTCTCATGTATTGGTGGTTTTACCCGAAGGAGATATTTGCGAAGTGTTGTAGTACTCTTGATGACTGTCCTGATGTCATATGGGCCGCATATCTTTTGCATCCTTTCGGAGAGGCTTTTCACATAGGGTAGTTTCAAGATCATATGCGCAGTTGGTGCTATTTCATGCAAATAGACGCAGAAAATATTTTACAATCAATTTTTTCCATTTTCGGAGATGAAGTAGATTGCGACTAAAATATCGACTGACTATTGCTTGCAGAAAATTGCATCAAGTGCGCATCCCTACTTGAATTTGGAAGGTACTACCAGTATATCTTCGTCCTTGTTATTATTGAGGAATTTCTGGGATTGTGAACTAGGAAAACCCTATCTATATACAACCTGATTGGCATACAGGTTCGATAAGTATATAATCACTATTTCATAGATACACAGCAACATATTTGCATGTATGTATATCTTCATTTAGGCACACACATGTGTGTGTGTTTGTGTGTCTGTGTTTGTGTGTCTATGTCTGTGTGTCTGTGTCTGTGTGTCAGTGTGCATAGATAATATAAGTATCCAAGTGAGATGGAATTTTTTCAGATCCTCAACATGGAAAAATTACAATATACACAAGTTTCTGACTTTGTTTATGAGGGAATAAAATATCATTACTGCTTAAAATTTCCAATTTGGTTTAATTAGACTGGTTGGGGAATACAAAATATTTTGATATATTAACCATGTGTCACGGTTGGATCCACGTAAAGCAACTGGGCCTGATGGTATTCCAGACATTGTTCTTCAGAAGTGCTCTCCTGAGTTGTCTTCTATCGTATGTAGGGTCTTCCGAAAGTCTATCTTAGAATCTTGTTTTCGTTCTTTACGAAAATTCCCAACTGTTGTTCCTGTCTTTAAGAACTGTGATGATCGTGCTGGACGGTCTACTGCTGATCTTCTCACTGTTATATCCGACTGTGGCTAACGTGCCTTAAACGTATCTGGTCAAGCTAAGGTAGTTGCTCTTAATATCTTAATATCTACATTATGGATTATATTGCCCCTAGGGTGATATTAATTATAGCGTAAATACACTCCCTTTGCAAAGCATTAACAGAATTTAACTATTATAAAAGAAATAACACATACGTTTGATGTGGAATTTGAACTCAGAACATAACGGTAGCCGAAATACCGCTAAGCATTTCGCCCGGAGTGCTAACGATTCTGCCAGCTCGCCGCTTTAAAATATATTCGACAGCATTTTAATCCAGGAGGAGTTGATCATGTAACACCCGTTTCTTGTTTAGCTTTATATATTCTGTAGTTTTCTACCACTTTACTCCAAAGCATGAGTTTATTGACTAGTAACAACTGTTCACCATGCCTAAGTGAAATTGTAAAATAATATAATTGTTTACAGCTACTTAGCTCAGAATTCTTTAAAAAATTTTTCACCAAGCAATGGTAACTTGCTTTTAGAAATAACTAATATTTTTATTTTAATGTATGTCTATCTTAGTTTATTTAGTTGTGAATGAGATAGTAATTTACTTAGAATACTGATGCAAATAAATCTTAATACTGTCGTAATGCAAAAAATTTCCAGTAATGCGTAGGATTAATTTTATGAATATCCGTCAATAAGTATCATATTTACATACACCGCTTGATCGTTGAATACAGGAAACTTCAATTTTTATTTTCCACTAGTTTAGCATATGTAATTAGCTTTCACTGATTTCAGATAAAATTATTTCAACATTTTTAATGTAATCGCAATAAAGTATACAAATACATAAGATTTAATTACAACCATTGACAATTTGAAATTAATTTACATATCAAAGAGAATATTATAGAAAAGCTGAAAAGCATGAAACGGTTTAGTTTTTAGACATGATCAATATTAAACATAAAATAATGTACATAAAAAGAAAGATAATTTTAATCGAATTCACATCAATTTCTGTATAAGTAAATAACATCTATTTACTGATTCTACTTCTATAAACAAAATAAAAATATGATACTAATCTAAATTTCAACACGGGGAACTAGCATATTTAAAATGTGAAATCGTTTCATATTATTAAGAAATGCGCATAAAAGGTATGAAAAAATCAGTTGTTGTACGAAAGTTGTTACATGTAAATCCTCAAAATATAATAAAATATAACAGAATGTGTAAATGTAATATTTGCCAATATTTAATAAGAAATATACCACAAGCATCGTAACATTTCAATAGATGATTCTGAACACTATAAAAGACACCTGCATGAGCTAGTTTTAGTTCGGCTATAGAATGAGTGTATAGTTAATATGAAAAATAATACGCGAATAACAAAATACTATTGTTTGCATTGATAGATACAAAGTTACAATTACAAGTATATTTCTACTAATCAGATTATATCAGGCAAACGTTAATGTGGTAAACAGAAAGATATATATACCACCCTACCAAACTGACGTTTGGCTATAATCAATTATATTTCCAGACAAGAGAAGAAATTTATAGAATTCTCAACAGATATTAATCTGTCAATTATAAACATCTGGCATAAATACAAAGATGTTTAGATGCAGCAGAGGTATGTTTTGTTCTCTTGTAACTTCCAATAAAATGTCATATTTGTTACATTTGTGGAGAATAGCTTACTGAATACGGGCTGACTTAATGAACTAATTTTACAGATATAGGGAAATTTAACCCCACTCCGATCCACTATGTACATACCTGCACACACACACACACACACACACACACACACATTCATCTGCACATTCAAAAACGATACATTTCACATATAGACACGCATGCACACACAGACACAAACACAAACATATATATACATATATAAATGCGTATATATATATATGCATGTATATATATATATATATTATATATATATATATATATATATATATATACATATATTTACGTGTATAACTAATTTATATCTATCTATCTATCTATCTATCTATCTATCTATCTTATATATATATATATATATATATATATAGAGAGAGAGAGAGAGAGAGAGAGAAATTTATATATATATATACATATATATATATATATATATATATATAATATATATATATCAATATTTTTATATCTATCTATCTATCTATCAATCTATATATATATATATATATATATATATATATATATATATATATATATATAAACATAAAGCCATGTAGATATAACCGTATAAGACTATTATTTCCCATTTTTCTTTACACTAAAACACATACACATAAAGATACACATCACAATATATACACGGCCTCTGCATGTCTCAGCAAATCAGGATTCAGTCAATGGAATGCCACTCTTCACTACACAAGTTTGGGAAACCATCTTTGTTTTGCTACAAAGAGACGAGTTGTTAGAACATTGGAAAATATGCTTTGCAGCATTTTTTTCTGGCTCTTTATATTCTGAATTCTGAATCCTATCTAGTTTTTTTCTGTCTTTCGTCATCCTGGCGTCGATGAAATAATGCTCCATTCAAGTACTAGATTATTCACTTCAAATATTGCATCCTCACCCGGTGGCATTCTGCTTTAAGCACGCCATATAACCCCTTATAAACTTTTATATATTTTTAAGAATTTTCAGAAAAAAGGTTGTGCTAATTTGTCTTCTACACAAGTATGATAAACCAAAAATATAATATCCAAGCCCTCCTAACCACTACGCCATATGGCGTAGTGGTTAAGTGCGCTGGCTGCTAAACCCAAGATTCCGAGTTCGATTTAAAGTAGTGACCTGAACAACAATAATAATAAAAGCCAATACAAAGAAGTTTTTTAGTGTGTGATTTAAGGGTGTATGTTTTGGTGTGCGATATAGCTCTTATTTACCACACGTATCACGACCACCTGATAGCTTCCTCTGACGTATTGATGTTTTTCAATATCTTTCTCCCCATAAGCACATTTAATAGTCTATGATGAAACTGAAGCAAAAAATTCGAACTGTCCGTATTTTAAACTGAGATTTAAAACAAATTTCGAAAAACTCAAAAAACTTTTTTAAAGCATTCGAATTTTTTAAAATTATGCTCGTTTGAACACCCGTGAGTAGAACACAAATACGGAATTTTTTTCTGAAAATTTCAAAAAACTAAATAAAGTTATGAAAGTTTATATGGCGTGCTTAAATCATAATTCGACTTTCACTCTCTGAAAATTATTATTCCTCTGCCTAAATCATTTTAGAGACAGCGTTTAGAAATATATTTTCGCAAATCGGTGTGTAAAAGATTGATAGGCATATAACTTGCAACAGTATCGTTGTGCTGGTTGGTGTAACATTCCAAAAATATTACACCAACGTCTAACAATTTCGGTAATCAATCGTCTCAGGTAAGAAGAAAGGCAACTTTCACCTGGATTGGGAGATAATGAAACAAACAGAATTACTTAGAGAAATATTAAAACGTATCATACTAATCATAGTCACTGATAGCATACTGTCTTTTACACACACTTGCACGAATACAACATGCATGCACAGACACATATAGACACAGACGTAAATAAATACAGCCGCGAATTCAAAGGCTAGCATAAGCATTTGTTGGCTTGGTGTCAGGCGTTTGATGCCAGCGACATATGAATAAGAATACAAATTATTATTATTACTATTATTATTATTATTGTTACTATTATTATGAAAGAAATTATCATTATCATTATTTTTATTATTATATTAATTATTATTATTATTATTATTATTATTATTGTTATTATTATTATTATTATTATTATTATTATTATTATTGAGTAAGAGAGCAGTGCATTCCATCAAAGTGACACTGGGGTACAAATATACGAAGCCCAGTATACCCATCATGACTACCCGTCTGATAAGGGTACACCAGGCACATACATCACAACCATATGTGCGCGACATGGTGATCTCATAACAAGATAAACAGCGCATGACCTGGCGGGTGGGGCCCAGTTAGAACTTTCTTCTGGTTGGGTAACCCATCCCACTCAAAAGGTCCCTGATTAAGGGTTGTTTAAGGATGTTGAATGAAACACCCATGTTTCCAGGGGCGAATCATTCAAACCCCAAAGAATCCCTCTCAACACATGGCTATGATGCTCCCCCACTACTTCTGCTCGTGATCAGGGATGTACATATCGTCAGCCACTAAGGGACATGCTCAACTGGTTAAGGTCAAGCAACTGACAAACAAATCTGTGGTATTGAGCAGAATATTTGCTGTAGCCCATCTTTTATACCAAGACAAAACAATGTACATGGTTAACACTTCCAATCAGTTAGATCAGAAGCCATGAGAGCCACTGCCTGGTACTGCATCAGGACATTTATTATTATTATTATTATTATTATATTATTATTATTATTATTATATTATTATTATTATTATTTTGACTAATATGAACAAATGCATGATGCTCTGTAAATCCGCTTCATTCATCACTTCACTTCACCTCTGAATCCATCGTATTAAGTGAATCCTACAATATACTTATATTCTGTCCTCCATTTCCTTAGCCTCTCTCTTTTCACCAGCACAATTGCTCTATCTCAAAATGTGATCGCCTTCCCCTATCTCGCTTCGGCTCTCATACCCCATTCCACTACCACCACCACCACCACCACCAGTCCAATTCATGGTGATGTACAACACTTAAACAAGACCCAGATCTAGTTTCAATGTTGTGTTGATCGTTTCTGATGGCATCGTCATTTTTTATAGTATATTTTAATCAATTTTAATTATCGAATGTTAAAACTGCATTAATTACCAAGTAATAGGTATCTTTAAAATTTTTTGCCAATTAGCGAAAACAGATTTGTTGCATGGAAACAGCCCATTATTTCCTTTCCGTATAAGTACTTTCAGGTTGATGAAAATCAATACACTTTATAGGATTACTTACTTGTAGTTAACTGTACAACAACATTCATGTTACGTAGTTGCTTTATATGGTTTAACTGTTGCAGCGTGTGCGAACTCTGCTATGTCAAACGGTTATGCAAACAACACATATTATTGTAATAACAGTAACTGACAACATTGAAAATAAGATACATTGTATATCATCACATGACACTTGGGGCAATTGTCTTCTACTATAGCCTCGAGTCGACCAAAACCTTGTGAGTGGAATTTGGTAGACGGAAACTGAAGGAAGCCAGACGTATATATGTATATATATAGGGCGGCGAGCTGGCAGAAACGTTAGCACGCTGGGCGAAATGCGTAGCTGTATTTCGTCTGTCGTTACGTTCCGAGTTCAAATTCCGCCAATGTCGACTTTGCCTTTCATAATTTCGGTGTCGATAAATTAAGTACCATTTATGCACTGGGGTCGATGTAATCGACTTAATCCGTTTGTCTGTCCTTGTTTGTTCCCTCTGTGTTTAGCCCCTTGCAGGTAGTAAAGAAATATACATGTATATATATATGTATGTGTGTGTATATGTTTGTGTGTCTGTGTTTGTCCCCATAACCGCACGTGACAACCGATGGTGGTGTGTTTACGTCCCCGTAACTTAGCGGTTCGGCAAAGAGTCCTATAGAATAAGTACTGGGCTTACAAAGAATAAGTCCTGGGATCGAATTCCTCGACTAAAGGCGGTGCTCCAGCATGGCCGTAGTCAAACGACTGAAACAAGTAAGAGAATAAAAGAGTAAATTTCATCTGATGAATAGTTACAAACACGCTCTGTAAGATAATCTTCCTCTGTGGAATAATATTCAAATGCGCTCAGACACAGTTTGGCAATGTCAAATACCATTTTACAATGTTCTTTTCGGCATTCTCCTTTTTTGTCTAGTCTCTGTCACTTTATCTCTGTCTCTATTTGTCTCCCGCCCAACCTCTCTCTTTCTCTATGTCTCTGTAGATATATTATATGTATATATATATATATATATATATATATATATATATATATAATATATATATATATATATATATATATATATATATATATATATATATACATATATAATATAGATATATATATATATATACATATATATATACATCTTTATATACATATGTGGAGGCGCAATGGCCCAGCGGACTCGCGGTCGTAGGATCGCGGTTTCGATTCCCAGACCGGGTGTTGTGTGTGTTTATTGAGCGAAAACACCTAAAAAGCTCCACTAGGCTCCGGCAGAGGGTGGTGATCCCTGTTGTACTCCTTCACCACTCTTTCTCTCACTCTTTCTTCTGTTGGCCTGCTCGCTTAGCCAGCGGGGTGGCGTCATTCGAAGGCTAAAACAATGCGAACGCATTGTGACCAGCGATGTGTAGCAACATCTGATGGTCTGGTCGATCACGTGATCACGTGGTGACGTGATATATACATATAAATATACATATTATATATATAAAATGAGATAGGGGTTGAAAATTCAACCCACCATGGGATAATATATATCCAATATACTGCTAGATAGGTACCCAACAAAATTAATACATAGATGTTAAAAATTGTCAAACAATCAGTTCATCTATTGCATTATATGGGTAAAGGTAATAATATTACCGTAAATTAATACTACAAAATTAGAGAATGGAGAAATATACTTAAATCAGTAAAACATCAACTATCCGATGATACTCAATCCATACTTTAATACACCATTACATATGAGTAAAGGCAATACATAAAATGAAATGAGATATACAGTAATAGTAAAAATATAAAGAGATATAAGTAAAAAATTTTCAAATATAATATGCAAATAAATCAAAAACTGACAGCTGTTTCGGCAGTGAGGACAGTCATACCTCATTAACCTATAAGCCATAAAGGCAGGTATAAATGAGGCATTAACAAGGATGCCCCACGGCCTCTTCAGAGAATTAAATTAAATTTGTTATAATAGTGAAAAATATTATACAATCATATACATATAAATATAAAAATATAAAAATGTAAAATATAAAAATTATACATCATAAAGCTACACTTATATAATATACTACACATTTGTACAAAAAAGGAGGCAAACAGAACAAAATAAAACAAAATATATAATAGTGTATATATTAATATCAATAAGTACCGATATTATACATATTATTATTAAAGCGGGTCGGCAAATTATTAACAACATTAATGAAAAAAACTTCTTTGTATTCATAGGCTACCGTTCACCTTTTCTAGATTCAAATAGAACTTAGCACTTCCACTATTATTAATTTTTTAACTCCCTTCTTTAACTAAATATACCTGTGGTCTTCTATAATTTCTAAAGTATACAATTTATATATTTTATAATTTTATATTTTTATAGCTACATTTGTATAATAATTAATGGATGTGTCTAGTATTATTGGTTTCTTGTTTTTGTATGTGGGTTTGTTTTTTTTTAAGAGAATTGCAATATGACATAAAATAACATATTCATTTTGGTACTTGCCTTGTAATGTGTGATTTTTGAAGTTTTCCAATATTGCATAGTATATATATATATCTTGGGTAGATACCTAGCTCTGGATAATGTAATGATATTGTATAATATGTAATATATGAGAGCCTTTTGTGAGTTTGGTGGGTTTAGGTTGAGATTATAGGTTTTTTGTATGTGTTTATTTGGAAGGTTTTTATTGTATATTTGGTCTTTTTGTACTCACCTTAATTTGTATCTTATGCTATTCACTGATAAACCTTTTTCATTTTTTTCATTTTCTCATTTACATGCATTATGCTTTATAATTATTACCAGCCTCATATATTTAGTTTATATCTATACTCTGGATCTGTACTTTAAACTATCCTTCCATACATATTTACTTTCAACAATATAACATATATATTCACTCTATTTATTATTTTTTATTTATTTTCCATTTTATTGTAATATTATCAATTTTTGCATCTAGTCTTCTATTTATTTATTTATTTGCCTATTTAAGTGTAGATGTTTACATACATATCAAGTCATCTAATTTGCTACCTATTTATTTTTTACTTATTTACTTATACTGGGGTAGTTTTATACATACATATCTATCATTTATTTTTATTTATTTTAATAATATATGAATACATATATTCTGGTTTGTACTTATAATTATGTGTATAACCGTATTTATTCCTTCGTATTTATTCCTTCTTATTATTTTATCTCTTTTCATCTTAAGTCTTTATAATATAAAATTTATTTAAAATTTCTATGATGTTCTCATAAGCGTTTACATTAATATCCCCTTCTATTCTTTAATGCCTAAACTGGTATATTATGGCACTATATTTATTAAGTTAATAAGTGACTTATTTATAATATTTAAATTAATATATATTTTATATATAACCGTATGTTTTACTCTGCAACAAACCGGTGTTATAAATTTTAAGTTACCCATGAAATAAGTATCTGACTGAGTAACATACTGATATTTAAAAATATATTTATATCTAAATTAAATATTTTATGGAATGCATGGGTGGTTCTTCTTTTATTATTGAGGCACAATTATAATTTTGAAGGACTAAATTGTAGCATAGTTGCTTCCCTTTTTGTTTATCTATGTGCTAGTTGTTGCTTGTAATTATGTATGTGTATAAGTGTATGCATATACATATTACTATGTGTGTATGTGCGATTGATCTGTAGATGCGTGTGTGAATATTGGCGTTCCCTGACTAACCAACCGTATAATTTTCTTTTGTGATTTAAATTTCAAACCAATAGCCAATCGAATTAATCTATATTTTCTTTACCTAGTGGTCAGCATTTCTTAACTCATAGTTATTTCGATCTTGTAAGGATGGACTTGGTGCTAACTTAACTGTATCTATTTTTTATTATATTTTTTTATTATTATTATTATTATTATTATTATTATTATTATTATTATTATTATTATTATTATTATTAATAGTAATTTTTATTAACTTTTATAGCTTTAGAATCTTATGAACTGTACCACGGATTTAATTATTATTTTTCATCTCCATATATGTTAGCCTTTTTTTTATATATAAAAAAAACTATTAGCCAAATATGTATAATATCGGTACTTATTGATATTAATATATACACTATTATATATTTTGTTTTATTTTGTTCTGTTTGCCTTCCTTTTTTGTACAAATGTGTAGTGTATTATATAAGTGTAGCTTTATGATGTATAAGTTTTTTATTTTTACATTTTTATATTTTATATTTATATGTATATGATTGTATAATATTTTTCACTATTATAACAAATTTATTTAATTCTCTGAAGAGGCCGTGGGGCATCCTTGTTAATGCCTCATTTATACCTGCCTTTATGGCTTATAGGTTAAATGAGGTATGACTGTCCTCACTGCCGAAACAGCTGTCAGTTTTGATTTATTTGCATATTATATTTGAAAATTTTTTACTTATATCTCTTTATATTTTTACTATTACTGTATATCATTTCATTTTATGTATTGCCTTTACTCATATGTAATGGTGTATTAAAGTATGGTTGAGTATCATCGGATAGTTGATGTTTTACTGATTTAAGTATATTTCTCCATCTCTAATTTTGTCATATTATATATATTATATATTATATATATATAATTATATATATATATATATATATATATATATATATATATATATATATATATATATATTATATATACGTCTGTATGATTTCAAACAGAATTTCAAAAAGAGAGGGTATAATCCTGTGTTTCACAAACACCAGATATAATCCGGTATCCCTATCCTCGCTGGATAGAGTACTTTTTTTGTTGATCCAACAAACATCTACAGAACAGTACATAATACATACACATAGATAAATGCATACGTATATCCACTTTAGCCACTATTTGTCTCTCTGACCTCCACCACTTATTCCCTCACCTCCAACTACTACGTGACTTGTGAGCATTGTCATCTCTCTCCCATTCTCGCTTCACCTTTAATTCAATCAGTTGCTTTTCTCCCATCTCCCTTTCCATTTTTAACACGGTTTGTTATACTTACCCTTCGTTCAGGTTTCCTGTCATATGGGATATTTTCCATCTTCTCTCCCTTTACCCTATATTCGTCTAGTCTTAGAGCCGCGCGGCTTGAGCTGGCATAAACGTTAGCACGCCAGGCGAAATGCTCAG
Organism: Octopus sinensis; assembly: GCF_006345805.1. Taxonomy (NCBI): domain Eukaryota; kingdom Metazoa; phylum Mollusca; class Cephalopoda; order Octopoda; family Octopodidae; genus Octopus; species Octopus sinensis. The sequence continues at coordinate 21,310,332 of NC_042999.1, forward strand.
CAGTATTTCGTCTGTCGTTACGTTCTGGGTTCAAACACCGCCGAGGTCGACTTTGCCTTTCATCCTTTCAGGGGTCGATAAATAAAGTACCAGTTGCGCACTGGGGTCGATGTAGTTGACTTAATCCCTTTGTCTATCTTTGTTTGTCCCCTCTATGTTTAGCCCCTTGTGGGCAATAAAGAAATATATTTGTATAAAGTATAATTATTTTGTCACATTTTGTTGTGTTTGTTTTCATATTTGTCCCGTACGTGTGTTCGCTATTCCTAGCGACTTCTCGCTGCTAATGCCACCAAATATTAACAGTGTAATCATTAAAGGCTTGAAACTGTTAATGATCTCTTGGCCTATAACTGACGAGGAATTAGCATCCTCCTATGTGTGAATTTTCCCTTTCTAGTGTTTCAATGTACATTATTCGAACTTTTTATTTAATGTAACCCTATACACTTTCTTCTTATTTTTTAACCAATGACAGATTTACAAAGTGGGGACAAGCACCCCCAGCAGGTAAGCCTGCACCCAGAGACATGTTTCTGAGTCTTTGCTCGTCATCAGTCTGGAGTAGCATGGCCTGCTAGCTGAAGATACCTGTCTCGACTTTGTAAACATATATAATTTCAGTGAAGTAAATTCACTGATCACCAAAAATAGAAATATTAAATTTCTAAATATCTCAGAGAGATATAAGCAGTGGTGGAACGATAGAGCAGTTGTATACTTTCAACTTAACGTAGCAGTCCCATAAAGGACATCACACCACCGCTATTTAGCCCTAGGAAGCATCACCGCTTCCTGTCGGCCATGACACATTTCCTATGTCCTTTTGTAGATACCCACAACCACACACCTCGCAAACTCTTGCCCCTATACATGTCCACTTAAATATTGGATTCAAATATTTGTCAAAAGGCCACCTATTTCGTGGGGATGGGATTACATGGACTCCGGTGCTCAACTGGTGCTTATTTTGTCAGCCTCGAAAGGAAGAAAAGCCCAGTCGACCTCGCCACGATTTGAACCCAGGACGCAAAGACGTTCAAAATGTCGCTAACTATTTTGCCCAATGTGCTAAAAACTCCGCTAGTTCGCCCTTTTCACGCCTTTCTTAAATATCGATACGTCTGTCAGTAAGTATACGTATACTGGTATTTCCAAAGCACCTGATATTACGAAACACATTAGCTTCTGCTTGATTGCTGCAAAGAATATTAGGCAAACACCGACAAAGAAAACTAATGCAAAAAAAAAAAAGGAAATAGAAGAAAGGAGTTAAAATACTAGGAAATATGTCTGCACAACTTTATCTTGACGAATATAATTATATTTGTTTCTTTCTATTGTATTTTCGAATAAAACTCATTCCTATGTTGTAATCAGTTAAAAGTGTAGTAAAATAAATATTGCCTCTCCATAAAACTTATTGATTACTAGATTTACATTTGTGGTTTCCATAATTGTTTTTGTTTATTTATCCTCTAGTGATGATGGTTATATTCTGATTCTCTTTATCTCTTTTTAACGACTGATCATCATAAGATATAGTCTATTTATTTATATGTTTACGTAATTGTTCTATGAGTCTCGTTTGTTATTTGTTGATGAGAAAACGTAGCTTTTTTTTTTATTATTTTCATTATTATTTCGTTGCGTATATTTCAGCGGTTGTATGGGCTGTTCGTGTAGTTGTACTGCTTCTTACTTGCTCATAATTTATATATTATGTTAGACAGCATTGTCGACGTTCTTGTTCATGTTGAAATATCGTTGCTGTTGTTCTTGCCGACATTTCCTTCCGACAGAGCCCGGGTAAAATATGTGTTTTCAATGCCGCACTAGTAGTTACCCTCCTGGTTCTGTGCTTGTTATTTACGTATATCTGAAGGCGGCAAGCTGGCAAAATCCTTAGCACGCCGGGCGAAATGCTTAGCGGTATGTCGTCTCTGCGCTACGTTCTGAGTTCAAATTCCTTTCGCCCCAACTTTCTCTCACTCTTTCTTCCTGTTTCTTGAGAAAGGCTGCGATGGACTGGCGTCCAGTCCAGCTGGGAGGAACACATACACCACAGAAACCGGGAAACCGGGCCGAGGAGCCTGGATAGGCTTGAAAAGGGCGCATAAATAAATAAATTTCTAACAAGATACAGCCTCTGATTTGTGTAATATTTCACTGCTATCCTTAACAAGAGGAAAGCCTTTGTGAAGGTAGTTATATATATACGACGGTCAAAATGTGACCTTGTGTGTACCGTTGGCGATTTTTTCCTCCGTCTTCCCTTCTCTGGATCTTTCCTTCTCCTATGTTTCCGACGAAGAGCTCCGCTCGAAACGTTAAACCCTCCTTCTTTCCTTCTTTCCTGAGCGTCCAATAATACTATATTTGTTCCACGTCCTCGCGTTGTTGTGTTTTTTCGTGTTTTATTGTTTGAATTAACTATATATACGACGGGCTTCTTTCAGTTTCCGTCTACCAAAACCCTCACAAGGCTTTGTGGCAGAAGTAGAAGAAAGTGTGAGAGAAAGTTGTGGTGAAAGACTACAGCAGGGTTCACCACCCTTCCCTGCCAGAGCCTCGGAGAGCGTTTTTTTGTTTTTGCTCAATAAACAATCACAATGCCCGGTCTGGGAATCGAAACCGCGTTCTTATGACCACGAGTCCGCTAGACTAACCACTGGGCCATTGCGACTCCACGTTGCTGCGTTTGCTGCGGCTGTTGCTATGATTGCTGCTGCTGTTAATTCTGTATCAGAGGTTGTTTTTCAACAGGAAGTTAGTCTTGATTCACCAGAGCTGTAAACGAAGGTCTGTATCATTCTGTTATTTTCCAAACATGTAACCCTGAAGCAACATTTTTTTTTAGATACTAGCATTTAAGCTGAATTTTATTTAGTTTTATTTAGTTAGCAGTGATGAGATTCTCTGGTTGTCTCTTTTGCCCATGTAGTATAATAAAGTGAACTATATACTCGTATATTACTCAGGGCGATATTTAGTATCGGGTAAGCGAATGTAGAATATTGTCATATTGTCTTCATGCTTAGATGATTTGAGAACAATTACCACTTAATTTCGTAGATGTTAATTTTAGAATTATAGTGCATTCGGACTCTAGCACTCAATTATTCGTAATTAACATCGCAAATGGCGAAGAGCTAGCAGAAATATTTGAGCGTCTGATAACCTGTTTAACGCTATTTTCTCTGTTAATTTACATTCTGAGTTCAAATCCCACCGAAGTCATATTTTGGCTCCGATAAAACAATCACCAATCAATTACTTAGGTCGATGAAATGGACTTACCTCTCACCTAAAATTGTGGAAATTGAGCCAAATTTTGAAACCCTAGTAGTTCAATTTCTCTTACTTCCGTCTCGGTGGTGTCTTATTTTTTTATCATTTGCATTGCATCCAGGGCCACCGGTCCCGAAACAATTAGTAGGGCCCATTATTACACTCACCATATCTCGTCTCTATAGGAACCCACCCTTGGTATTTCTTTCTTTTGCAATCTTTCACTTGCAAACAGTTTCAGAAGAATTTAAACGTTGTCAATCATTCTTGTCTTTTGGAGTAGCCAGAAAATTCCATTGACAGAATAATTTCCCCTAGGTGAATACAATAAAAGGAAAATTCGAAATGTATAATTCCTTCATGCCTCATTATATGGCACTTTTTAAAAAAATCCTGTAATGTCTATGTTTTATTATTTTCCGTTGCGTTTTTATTAAGGCGGCGAGCTGGCAGAATCATTGGCACTCCGGGCGAAATGCTTAGCAGTATTTCGTCTGCCGTTACGTTCGAGTTCAAATTCCTCCGAGGTCCACCTTGCCTTTCATCCTTTCGGGGTCGATAAATTAAGTACCAGTTACGCACTGGGGTCGATGTATTCGACTTAATCCGTTTGTCTGTCCTTGTTTGTCCCCTCTGTGTTTAGCCCCTTGTGGGTAGTAAAGAAATAAGTATTTGTATCAAGTTAAAAATTAGTTTTCAGAAGTTATTTCTACTCATTACGTTCTAGGTTCAAATTCCGCTGAGATCAACTTAACCATTCACCATTGAAACATCGTTAAAGTAATCATAAGTTGAACACTACATTTGATACAGTCTACTTACTCTTCCCATCCAAATAGCTGACCTTGTAAAAAAATTCGACAGAAAGATTTTTCTTAGTTACACAATTTTTGTCACTTTTTTTCAGCAGTAAAGAAAACGCCCTCAATATTTTTCAAGGCCTTCTACATGATTTGGTGTTTCTCAAACTGAAACAGTAAAGTGAAGGTGAAAATATTTCAAGGCACTCAATAATCGTTTGGTGGTTCTAGATCAAATGATAGATTAACTCTACCACTCAATTAGATTGCGCTGAATTTTGAACTCATCATGCAAAGATATAGAATAAGTAGTCTTAGGAGTGGCTGCGTGGTAAGATAAAA
>NC_042999.1:21319764-21354764 GCF_006345805.1 Octopus sinensis
CGTATACATACACTACACACACATGTCTGTATATATATATACCTAATCACACGTGTACATAAACGCACACTCACGCACACACACACACACACACATATATATATACATAAATGCACCCTCCTGTCTGTCAAACACACCTACACCTGCAGATATACAAATGTATATACATACATACACACGCACAGACTACGCACACAAACACAAGCACACAATTAATGCCACACACACATAACGCTACCACAGACATGCACGCTGCCACAGACATGCACCACATACGTGCAAACACAGTTGCCACCACACGCTATCATGCACACTAGCTACCATGCACACGGACATATACACGCGTAATCACTGCCACATGCACTCGCTACAATACATACACACTCGCTACAACACTCACCACACGCTACCACCTGCACACGCCAAGGAAACCGGGAAACCGTCCCTAATGAGCCAGGCATGGCTCGAGAAGGGACTACCAACATAATCAGTGAAAGAGAACCAAACTAGTGAATCAGAAAATGAATGAACACACCTGTATTCAATGTTTCATATGTATGAAGGAAGGAGACAAGTACAACGGATAGTCTTACACTCGTATATATACATGCATACGTACACATGTACACATGCATATATATATACATATTTTGTATATGCTTAGACATACAAATCACGTGCGGTTAAATTTTTGGAGTAACTGACCGGTAGTAGGAATAAAGCGAAAATGCTTACTGAAAGAGGGGAGTGCGAAAATGGCCAGTATGCATGTATGCTCCCGCGCGTGTGCAGGTTGTAGCATGTGGTGTGTGTTGTAGGGAGTGGGTATGTGGCAGTGATTACGTGTGTACATGTGCGTGTGCATGGTAGCGTGTGTGCGTGTGGTGGTAACTATGTTTGTGCGCGTGTGGTGCATGTCTGTGTTAGCGTGTAGTAGCGCTATGTGTGTGTGTGGCATTAACTGTGTAAGAGTGTGTGTTTCTGTTTGTGTGCGTAGTCTGTGCGTGTGTGTGTGTCGTAGGATCTGTGTGCGTCCGTGTGTATTAATATCTCTCTGAGATATCAGCAGCTGTAGTGACAGTTTTGTTTATGGATGGGTGTAGCAGTGCGTCTGTGTGCGTGTTTGCATGTATGCGTGCTTGCATGTATGCGTGCTTGCATGTATGCGTGCTTGCATGTATGCGTGTTTACGCGTGCGATTTCGTGTATGTGTGCGTGTGCGTGGGTGGGTAGCGCGCTGGGGGGGGCAGTGTGTGTGTACGTGTGTGCGTGTGTGTATTCGTGCGCCTGGATGTGTGTGTGATGTGTGGTAGAGTAATATAAAGAATAAGAATAAGAAATGATACAAATATATAGTTAAAAATGAAAATAATACAAAAAATACATTAAAAAATTAAAAAATAAATAATGAAAAATTAAAATTGAGAATAATAAAAATATGAAAAGGATGAAATGAATAAATCCATAAAAGAAAAAATGTCGGTAACAGAAATAAATGAAAATTATTAAAAATTATTTTAAAATATTGTTCAAAAATTATTTTAAAGAATTTAAATTATTAAAGCATTAGACTATTATTAACAAATTATCAAAAAAATTATTGACAGTTTTTAAAAAGTAATAGAAAAATACAAAATTAATAATAAAAAATAAATACATAGTAATAAACAAATAATAAAATATAGAACAAAAATAAGCAAATTAAAAAATGAATAAAAGAACGGATAAAACCGGTTGAGTACAAAATTATTTTTAAAAAGGGTGTGTGGGGAAAGTCACTGAGCGGAGTGGGTTGCGTTGAATCCTGAAGGAATTTGGGTACAGAGAGTGAAAATGTAGCGCTGTTCCTGGTGGAGTCTAGAGTTGGTGGATTGATGGTGTAGGGCAAGGCCGAAGACGGTGATATCTGATGTAGAGTGGTCGGCCAAGCGAAAATGAGCGGCGACTGGGGTGTTGTCACGTAGGTCGCTTAGGTTACGGGCGCGTTTTAAGGAGAGCAAGGATGGGTAGGGGAAAATAGGAATGGTGATGAGATCTAGCCGGAGGCAACGGAAGGCCTTCCGAAGAAAGGTAGGGTGGAGGGGTGGAAATGAAGGGGAATTGGATACGGTTAGGGGATCGGTGTGCGGAAGGAGAGTGCGAACGATTTGATGAGTGCAGGTAAAAGCACGTTGGACAAGGCAGGAAGAAAATCCGCCACGCATGAACAAGAGGGACGAGTATTGAGACATGGACTCGTACAAAGTTTGAATTATTTCCAACGGAATTTTTGTCCATTCTTCAGCTAAAACAGCCTCCAGCTCTCGTAGTGATGATGGTGGATATCGACACTTTATTTGTTTTACTAAAATGCACCATAAATGTTCAATAATATTGAGATCTGGGGACTGTGGTGGACAGATAAGATATTCAACTTCACTAGAATGTTCTTTGTCCCATTCTGTAACAAATTTAACTGTGTGAATTAGTGCATTATCATCCTGAAAGAATGCGTTTCATTCCGGAAACAGTTCCGCAACCTTAGGATGGATTTGATCAGATAAAATGCTTAAATAGTCTTGACTATTAATTCTACTATAAAGAACAGCCATTGGTCGGTGGATTTCCAAAATATAGCCCCCCCCCCCCGATCATCACAGATCCTCCTTCATGTTTAACAGTTGGAAGAAGGCTTCTTTTGACTGTCACCACAGGTATACTCGGCCGGTGGTCGGAACTAAGGTAAAGGATGACTCATCGAGAAAATAACATTCTTCCACTGCTACAGGGACCAATTCTGTAAGTTTTTACCCCACTCTAAACGCTCTGCAACGTTTGTATTTGAAAGTGGTGGTTTTCTGATTGCAGCCCTTCCGTGAAATTCAGCTTTGCGCAGCTCCCAGCAAGCAGTTTTTGTGGAAACTGGGTTCACGATGTGGTCATTAAGCTCTGCAGTAATTTTGGGAGGAGTACTTTTGTGATCCTTTCTAACAATTCGTGTAAAGTTCCCACGGTCCCTATCTGAAAGTTTTGGTTTTCTTCTGGAATTTTGTTTCGACGAGTAGGTTTTTCCTTCTATCTCAAAGGCTGTAATTACTTTCGAGACAGTACATCTTGATGCACCAAATATTTCTGCTGTTCTCGTTATGCTAGCGCCTGCCATACGAGCACCAACAATTTGACCTCTTTGAAAGTCCAATAGATCTGTCACTTTAATGAATTTTAATTACCTTTATCTGATGATATATGAAAAGAAACAGCAATTTTAGCAAAACATATTAGGTAACTCTAATAATAAATCAAAAACATAAAAATAAACAAGCATTTGATGGTTTTATAGAGATTTCAAAATTATGATGCTATGATGCTAGGTGTTTCCATTATTTTGTCCAACCCCTGCATATATATATATTATATCATATTATATTATATTATATACGCATGCATGTATGTATACATATACGCATGTATACACTTTCATATACATAAGTCTTTAATGCACCTCTGCTAAGAGAAATGTGGTCAATTGTTATGGATGGAAAAACTGCCCTTGGCAAACCACAATTTTTCGAAACGACCCTAAGAATATGTACTGAATAAAGAATCATCTTAATTCTTCGAATGCCACCAGTCCTTGGATTCCTACCTTCTATCCTCATCATCGATTCATAAAATTTGAATGCTTACACCAAACATTAATGGAGGTACATTTATGTATTATACGCTTCCGTGATTTGTAAATTTGTACTCGAATTGATAATGTATATAAATATGCCTGTGATGCGAAGTCTTTTAACTTGATAAAAGGACTTGACCTTGAAATCTGTTCTCCACTTTTACCTTGTCTTATTTCTCCTGGAGAGTGCTAATTAGTTGCGCTGTATTAAGATATCATTTTTATACACCACGCATAATTAATTATATATATATATATATATATATATATATATTTGTAAAAAATGAAGTTCGAAAATGCTGCTGTATTATACAATTTTTAATTTTTATATATACATTATAACATGTTTCAGTTCCTGAAATGAACCTTATCAAAAAAAGTTATATATAAAAAGAGACAGCTCATGCCGTCAAACACAAGAAATTCATTTATAATACACAACGGAGTCAGACATCTTAGAGTTCATGTATAGTTGATATATAGTTCATGTATAGTTGATATATAGTTTGAAGTATATGTTCAAAGTGTTCGATGCAGTGGCCCACGGTGGCGATACGTATTCAATACAAAAACAGATCAAAGTGGTGGAAAGCGGTCAATACAGAAGATTGATGTTTCCGAAAGAGCGAGGAATTCATTTTTACCTTAAGCAATTGTGATGACCCATGGTGGAAGTTCGCTGGGTGGTTCTAGTGATTTTTTGTGAAATGCTTGGTTTTATAATGCCTGTTAGGTGGTCAATCTAGCGTAGCGTGACGTCATCAATGTTTTGACCAATCGTTTCGTTAGGTGGCTTTAATCAAGTGAACGGGACGTCATCATTATTTTGACCAATCGCTGCATTATAACTCCCTCTTGTTTGTTTCCTGTCTTGACCAGTCGCTTCGTTAGTCAAGCATAGCGGGATGTCATCCAGATTCTGCCCAATCACGACTTATAGCTACATTAGATCTGCCCCCTGTCTGTACTTGTTAGGTGACTATTCAAGCAGAAAAGGACGTCATCAATATTCTGACTAATGACTGTCCCCTGTTTGTATCCTGTCGATTCTAGCAGAGCTAGACGTCATCAACTTGTTGACCAATCAGAATCGGGTCTGACCCTTAGCTGTATCGTATGTATCAGGGTCATATTTGCACGAAAGAATTTTTTTCCCTTTTTTACTAAGGCATATTTCCGTCAGAGTGAGTGTCTGTTTGAAGTAGCGGCCGTGGTGAAATTTGGTTCTCCTTTTCGGAGGACTTATCTTTTGTTTTAGTATTCCTGGCCCAGGGTGTTTAAACTTGGTCTAAATTTTTTTATGAAATATAGTTCTTTATTTTGGCGTTGTGTGAAGGTTGCGTTGTCACTGAATTTATAGAGCGGGTTAGTTGTAAATTTCGGATTTACATTTCCAGCACATCTATCTATGTGTCCGCTGACCGGTATTTTGCGGTAATCAGGGTTTCTAATTTGTGATTTATGCACCGCCATCCTGTTACGTAAGCTATTTTTTGTATGGCCTATATACTGCCTATTGCAGCCTGCGCATGTTATGACGTAAATTAAGTTTTCTGATGCGCAGGTGAAGTTTGTTCTAATGGTGAACTGGTGGCCTTGTTCCAGTATAAATTCTGATCCTTCTTTCAAGATGACACAGATTCCGCAGTTGGGCCTTCCACATTTTCTAACTGCTGGTTTTGTGGTTGATGTTGAATGCAGTGTAGCTTGGGTTAAAATCCTTTTCAAGGATTTTGGTTGCCGTTTACTTTTAATGATGGTGTGTGTTTCGAGGATCCGGTTCATCTTTGGGTCTCCCTTTAGTAGGGCTGTGCTTTGTAGTATGGTGTTGAAGGCCTCATTGTTGAGTGGGTTGTGTGTAGAGATGTAGGGAAGGGTTTTTAATTGTTCTTTCTTTTTTGGTTTTGTTTGTCTCAGGTCTTCTATACTTAATTTAAGTACCCGTTGGATTGCACTGTCTATTAGGGGCTGTGGATAGTTTCTATTTGTGAGTGTGGTTCTAAGTTCCTGGAGACGTGTGTGTCGGGTGTTTGTGTCTGATATTATGGTGCAAATCCTTCTAGCTAAACAAAAAGGGACATTCATTCTAGTGTGTCGTGGGTGGCATGAATCAAAGGGTAGGTACTGTTTAGAGTCTGTCGGTTTATAGTAGATATCTGTCTCTATTTTGTTGCCGGTTATCTTAATGAGGATGTCTAAAAATGGTAATTCTTTTTCGTTGTGGTCCATCGTGAATTGTATATTGTCATTTATTCCATTTAATAGAATTTTAAATTCCTCAAGTTTCTCTATGCCTTTGTCCCAGATATATATAAGACACGTGGATACGATCGCATTCTTACGGTTAAAAATGTACTTAAATTCAAATAACAATCAGATTATATTCACAGATGCATTAATAGGAAGTATAGTTACAAACACTTACAGACTTAATACTCTTCATGTTGAACAATCATATCATCTTTCAGTGAATTACAAGAAATTCCTCCGGATTATTATTCATTGAATTACAAGCAATTCTTCCGGAATTATTCATCAGCCAATATCCATAATCATTATGTGTCTGTAAATAAAACTATTATCCTTTTAGAAACTTAGCTTCCTCGGCTGTTTAAGTGATGACTCATTCTATTATTTTCAGTAGATTCCATACAATATCAAAGCAAGATATTTAGTTATTCACCTATCGTAGTAATTGTACGACTACTAAAATTCATTATACGAATAAACACAGGATTACCATTTACAAACATTAGCATATTCATTGAACAAATTCCAAAATATTAATGGAATTTTCCACTTTAATTTTAATACAGTATAGTCTACATTGATATCTTTAGTACACAGTATATATTAATTTTTAATCTTGTGCTTCAGATTCTTAGATCGATATACACAATAATTTATTGACCATCAACTGTTATTATACATGAACTGGTACGCTAAAATATTATGAGGAAAGATAATCATTCTTCATTCGAGAAAACGGTAGCAAACGTATCAGATATTATACCTTTGTGCCATCTACCTTATTCTTACTTATGCGTTATCTACTGATCCCACCTGATAACATTAAATACAGCTCTTAGCTGCCATATTTGCTTTCTGCGATGTTAATTACTTTCTCTATCATCTGGAAATTAAGAACAGCTGTGATTTTTGATGATTTGCATGTTATGGATTCTGCACAACAATAGCCTAAATTTGAACGTTATTAAATGCTAGAATTGTGGTTCCCCTGGATATAATACTTTGTAAATCAAGTTTGAAATCCTATATCACCACCTGCTGTTACATAACAGCTTCATATTGTTCTTTCCATAAGAGATTTAATTATATTTTGCTAGAATATCTCTTCTACGCGCACTAAAGAAAATTAAGCAACTCATTTAGTTTTTCACAATCGAATACAGTTTTCGCATTCTACTGATGCACTCAGATTTAAATACAATATAATGAACTGTACGTTTTCCTTTCTACATAAATTACAAACTATATAATAAATGAAGGCTGTTTCAACGCATCTGCATCCAAACTGCTAAATACAAATCATTGAAAAAGAATTTGGTTCTGCAACTTATTCGAATCGGTGTTTAGAAGCGATTTTACACAAACGTGTTTGGTTTCTAAGAAAATTATCCTTATTCAGTGTTCGGTATATGTAGTGCATTGGCGGAATTCATAATGTCAATGACAAAATGTGTAGCACTTGTATTCAATAACGTAGTCTAACGTTGTCAGATCAAGTCATGCCGTTGTGAAGCCTGTTTTTTCTTTCTTGCAGCTTATATGATATTAAGTACTTAGCAATATCTGTTTTCGTCGTAATTAACCGTACACCTTCCTCGAATATGTGACGTCGAATGAGTTTGAATATTTAAAATTTGAAATGTCAATGCATACGTTTAATATCCCGTTGCATACCTCAATTCGAATCTAGCTGGAGTCTTTTATGACTTTCCATCTTCTGAGGGACAATACAGTGAGTTATACTTAAATAATTTGGTCGATGGAGGCGCAATGGCCCAGTGGTTAGGGCAGCGGACTTGCGGTCGGAGGATCGCGGTTTCGATTCCCAGACCGAGTGTTGTGTGTTTATTGAGCGAAGACAACTAAAGAAAAGGCTCCATGAGGCTCCGGCAAGGGGTGGTGGCAACCCCTGTTGTACTCTTTCACCTCAACTTTCTCTCACACTTTCTTCCTGTTTCATGAGTAACGCTGCTCTGGATTGGCGTCTCGTCCAGCTGGGGGGACACACACGCCACAGAAACCGGGAAACCGGGCCCATGGGCCTGGTTAAGCATGAATGTGGCGCATAAATAAATAAATAAATGAATTAGGGCGACACATCATCCGTTTTCTGAATAAATTATGTGCGCTTGCCTGGACCCAGATGAAAAAATTGTACCAAAGAAAACAAATAAATAAATAAATAGACCAATGTAATGAGAATGCTATTTAATGCTCTTTGAAATACATTGCTCTAGTAACCTCTTTTACCAAAATTTAATTACAGAATTTTTTCCTTTATGTATGCACGTGACATTTCGCAAGTAATTATACAGTAGAATACGTAAAAATCAACCCGTGAAATAACCATAGCTAATATGGTCTCAAATCTAGCTGCTATAATTATATGCAATTTTATGAATGTGTTACCAAAAGTCAATTTAGCGGGGCTTCAAATATTGCAGAAAATTAAGCAAGCTAATTTTCTTTTCCTTCATTTCTTTTTCTTTTGTTCGTGCGTGTGTATAGGATAAACTAATTAGTTTTGTAGAATTGGAATTATTAACCAAATGATTTGCAAATTACGAATTTAATATTTTCAACTGAGATAATGGTTTGTTATTTCCTTTGTTATATTTCATAGAATTGACGCACAGTACAGCGTTTGAAGCATGACTTTTGTATTTGATAGTATTTTATAAAAGTTTTACCAATATTTTATTAAGGTCATATGAATGAAATGAGAAATCAATCTAATCCACAATTGCAGACATTAAAATATCATCACTAAGCCTGATGTCCATACAATAAAACAAAAACAATGTAACAGATCATCTGTTTCAACATTTCCTCACCATTTTCTATGCTATCATCACCATCGACGCTATTGTCGTTGTCATCATCGCCATCGTCGTAATAATCGTGTCGATGTAGCCATCATCATCGCCATACTTTAAATATTCTCAGTAGCATATGCACCAAGTGTAAAACAAACAAATGATTTCAGTCTTTAATAGTAGACGCAATATTTCCCGCCCTGATGTGAAATATAATTAAGGAGTCCATTTTGCAGAATAACGCTATAACAATAATCGTACATCGTTGATATCTCTTACTTTATATTATGTATATTCGCTATAACTATTGTACGGTGAAGTAGTCAACTGTCCATGAGCCTGGCTAGGCTTGAAAAGCGCGACGAACGATAAATGTACATCAGAGAAAACGGAACATCTACCAGACGTTCAAGCCATATCTCCATTCAATGGCTCCGATGAACATTTCTGGAGACGCGGTGAACGAATTTTGAGAGATTTTATTTCCTAGTTTGATGCCATTCTCATTTGGAACATGTATGGGTAAGGATAGCAAAGTTATGTCTCCAGAAAAGAATCATAATAAAATATGTGTTTCTTGCATACTGACTGTATAACATGTGTAAAAAAAAGATACATATATATAAATAAAGAAATCGTAATTTGTATATATGTGTTTTTCTTTCGAAAACCCAATACATTTTTCAATAACCTTGAACCCTTTACGAAAATAAGATATACAACAGCCGTTTCAATAACAAATCCACGTTGTGTAAAGTCAAGGGAAACAAAATGGCTACAAATCTCATTGTTCATTGCTGACATTTACGAACTGATAATTGCGACTCAGGACCAGTGTCGCCAAGATTGACACTACTAGAGGTATACATGGAAGCAGATTGTCTCCCCTGGATTCTGCGGGTGGGGGGGATATTGTTATAAAGTAAGACGAATCATATCGTACTGAGAATATAACTTTACAAAACGAACTAATTTATTGCAACCATTCGAAAGTGGCAGATTGTAACTTCAACTTTCTCACGAGGAAGAAATGAACTATTTGTACCACAGTAAGTGTGCTACGGTGAAAAGTGTCAATCCACAACAATGCGTCGATGTATATCTACATCACATGGTAGAATCGACGTAAGCTTAAATAATGCTAATATTGTGGGTGGGAAAAACATCATGTGATCGAATCTTGACCCCGGATTGGATGACAATAAATAATGCTTTATGTTGAGACAACTGGCGTTGCTGCATGTTCCACCACGGCATATACTAAACGATATGAAAGGTTTCTTTCTTTATTTACAGGAATTTATGCAGAAGTGTATAATATTAAAATAACCGAGCGTAATTACAAAAAAATAATAATAATAAATAAAGTGAAATTCATGTATAGCCACTAATCAGTGTGTCTTGGACACAAGAAATTAACATGTTAGTGGAAGTAATTAGAATTATAAAGAATTAGAACCTATGAAACATTTCCTGTCATTATAGGAGTTCTACGAGTTCTTGTGAAATCTGATGCTAAAAATGGTATAAGCTCCGCAATGAGTTTATCGTCGTTGATAACCAGAAGAATGCTCTCTTAGCAAGTGTCCATATTCTTCATTAAACGTTATAAATAATGACGGAATCATTTTTAAATAATTACCGAACTGAATTTGTACAGCAGTGTATTTTCGTCTTCAAGTTCTGATAGAGATATCTCAGGAGGAAAAACACGTATTGATGTTATCCCATGCATATATGTATATATATATATATATATATATATATATATATAACGAAAATCATAAAAATCGAATGTGGAACTGAATTTCGCTTAAATGGTATGCATTATTATTTTACTTCCATTTTTAGAGTTCTTAAATTGAGTCAATTGAAAACTAAAGAAAATATATTCTGAAAAGCACAAATAATTTCCAACATGAAATACAAATATAATCTAATATATATATTATAGATTATATTATATTGTATTATATTATATTATAGAAAGAACCATTCTACATTTATTGTACAGCAATTCAGAGAATTTAAATATACATTAAGTAAGTAAATATATTATAAACTTTAAATATATTTTACCATGATGAATTGACTAATAAAGTTAAACAGAAACATCGTTTCTAACAACAAATTGGTAATTTTTATTCTTAATTCAACAGCCTGAATATTACAAGTATGTTATTTGATACAACAATGTTGACAATTGCTATGTTTCGAAATAAGTAGCATATCGACAAAGAAAGTAAGAAGTTTTTTAAAAATACCAGTTATGAATATGACAGCTTAGAAATACACGTATCAATATAATTCACAAATATATAAAGTTAATTTCGGGAAAACAGCAGAATTTCGTCTTAAAATACGAATTTTTCGAGTAGGTTAAATGCATAGAAACAATACATTTAAGCCTACCAGTTGTAAAGAATGTGATCTATTGAGGAGCCTTCTAACGGAACAGTAACTTGGCTAGAAATATCAAATACATCTCAGGCAGTCAGCAAAACTCTCGGAAATGAGGAACACTTTAGGTAAAGCCCTTTTATCGTTTCAGTTAAAATACTTCTACAAGACAAACTTTTCGAGACTGTAACAAATTTATGAATCTACACAGTCAGGGGGATCATGAGCAAAGACTTTTGCTATATATACATATATAATATATATATATATATATATATATATATATATATATATATATATATATAAACATATGGGGGGAAGCACTCCGTCGGTTACGACGACGAGGGTTCCGGTTGACCCGATCAACGGAACAGCCTGCTTGTGAAATTAACGTGTAAGTGGCCGAGCACTCCACAGACACGTATACCCTTAACGTAGTTCTCGGGGATATTCAGCGTGACACAGAGAGTGACAAGGCCGGCCCTTTGAAATACAGGTACAACAGAAGCAGGAGGTAGGAGTGAGAGAAAGTTGCGGTGAAAGAGTACAGCAGGGATCACCACCATCCCCTGCCGGAGCCTCGTGGAGCTTTAGGTGTTTTCGCTCAATAAACACTCACAACGCCCGGTCTGGGAATCGAAACCGCGATCCTACGACCGCGAGTCCGCTGCCCTAACCACTGGGCCATTGCGCCTCCACGCATAAACATATACATATATAGATATAGTCTATTATTCTTATATATATATAGTATTGGTTTGATGCTAACTTAATGTGGCAGTCACAGGAGTATTGGGTATTGTGTACTATATATCCAACACCAGACTGCTCAATGCGAAACATCAGCAACAGCAATCCGACCTCTATCACGGCTTCTTTGAGTTCAAAAAGACAGTTGATCGTGTTTGACACAATGGATTGTCGTAGGTGAAGAATTTCAACTTCAGCAACAAACACATCGAAGTACTCCCAAGAACTGCATGAAAATTGGAACTGCAGTTCTCCTGAACAACAGCTTTGGAGAATTCTTAAGGGCAACAGTGGGTGTTCCACAAAGATCTCTGCTCTCTCCAGCGCTTTACTCCTTGCGGGTGGGGGTGGGGCGCATCATGCAGGTGACACTTCGAGGCTGTTTCCATCGGAGGACGGCCCATTTCCAATCCAACCTGCTCTTTGACCAGTTAGGAAGCAGTGAAGTCGGCATACAGGGGCCCATCGCCAGACTGGAAAATGCATCAGGAGCATATGGGATGGAGATCATTCCAGAAAAAGAAACAAGATACTAATTAATAGCAACAACCAAAACACAACAGTCAACATTATACTGAATGGAGAAAGGCCTCATCAAGTGGACACTTTCAAGTAGTTAGAATCCACTCTGAACAAAGACAGCAGATCTCAAAAGGAAATAACAACAAAACTCAGTTTAGCCTCTGCTGCCATGACGAAGCTGAACACCATATGGAAATGTAATATCTTTAGGTTACCAACAAGACTCAGTATGTACAAAATTTTTATGACTTCGATCTTTCTTCATAGGTGTTAGAGCTGGCCCCTTACGGTTGATGTGGAGTAGAGAATACCGGTATTTCAGCCCAGGGGATTCAGAAGACTGCTTCACATCACCTATAGAGAGGAGAAAACAACCAATGTAGTCTAACAGCAGTTCAACAAATACTTTGGCAGAGGGGAATCGTTCCTTGCGCAGTAAAGAGACGAAAGTTTCTCTGGTACGGTCATGTATCCCACTAGAATTGAGAGAGTGTGACTAACAGACAGAAATTCCTTGTTTGAAAACATAAGGACCAGAGAGGTCACAAAACCATTAACCTATTATGCATGAACGGGAGTAGACACCACTGGTGATGGCTGACTATGAAAGCATCAAGAGTGATACCCCAACGTCTAGCTGATTCAGTTAAAGGTTCTTGATAATGGAAATGATACATTGACATGCCCCCACAAAGATACATACATACATTCATACATACATACATACAAATATACATACATACATGTATATATATATATATATATATATGTGAGTGTGTGTGTGTTTGTGTTTGTGTATGTGTGTGTCTGTGTGTGTGTATGTGTGTGTGTATGTGTGTGTGTTTACTACTAAAACTCTGTACTTGCTTGCGTGTTTGCCTGCTGTCTGTAATTTAGTACAGCCAAACTGGTACATAATGAGAAAGTACTCGGAACGTAAGGACCCCTGAAATGTGAATACAAAGAGAATTAAACAGATTTCGCGTAAATCGATCCCGCGACACGCGATCTTTTCGAGTACCTTGAACTATTGGTGACCCAGCGGGTCACAGGTATTCTAGTGTGTATATATATATATATATATATATATATATATATATACACACATTCACATACACATATAAATGTACACTACAAACATAATTATATATTTTGAGATTTTACTGGATGGGGAAACGCAGGATGTAATAAGATATTAATAAAATGCGTTGAGCTAAAGTTTAATTTTAATTATACTTTTTTACTCTTTACTTGTTTCAGTCATTTGACTGTGGCCATGCTGGAACACCGCCTTTAGTCGAGCAAATCGACCCCAGGACCTATTCTTTGTAAGCCTAGTACTTATTATATCGGTCTCTTTTGCTGAACCGCTAAGTTATGGGGACGTAAACACACCAGCATCGGTTTTCAAGAGATGCTGGGGGACAAACACAGACAGATACACACAACCATATATATATATATATATATATACATACGTCGGGCTTCTTTCAGTTTCCGTCTGCCAAATCTACTCACAAGGCTTTGGTCACCCCGAGGCTATAGTAGAAGAGACTTGCCCAAGGTGTCATGCAGTGGGAATGAACCCGGTACCATGTTGTTGGTAAGCAATCTACTTACCACGCAGCCACTCCTACGCCTATTATTATTAGGATTTCCCAACAATGGCTACAACGATTAGAATATAAGTAGTCTTGCCTTGTATTAATGCCATATATTGTTTAAGTAAACGTCTAGTAACAAGATGACGAAATTCGAAAACCATTTTGGCATTGTTGGTTTGTTTATTAGGAGAAGGTCACGCTCAATTTGAAGCAAGTTTTCACAACGTGATTAAGTCGATGTAATTCCAATTATTAATGTGTTTTCAGGAATATGATGGAAAATGTGGCACCAGGATATTGAACTGAAAACGTTCAAAGAGCATTAAATTATGTACTGTCTCAGAATCTTCATTACAGCAGAACCAGAGCTCTTAAACAATGGTAGAAACATCTGAGAAGAGTACCAACTGGTTCTGTCTGTTGAAGAAATGAATATGAATTTCAGAACGCATAATTTATCCTGCAATCACGTTCTCTCAGAATGAACTGGTTGTAACACTCAAGTTACCTTGGTTCTGGGCATCTTAACCACACAGGACGTTTGCAATTTAGATAGTAACACAAATTCTGGCAACAGAGAGGTATCCAGGAATGATTATCTGAATCCGCCTAGCCCCCTTAAATTTCAAGAAGTTATGGTCTGAAATATTTGCATGCGGGGGCTTCTGGGAAGAACTGCTACTTTTCTAGTGTTTCTTATTATCATTATGTTTTCATTTTTGTCCTTGAAAAGAACTGACATATATAAATAACCGAAATCATATTCGTTGGACTGGTAAGTTTAGCACCAGTGTTGCTGTATTAAAAAACTGGGTAACGAAGAATGTGTACTTCTCAATGGAATGGGTTTTTTTGCGCCCTTTTAAAGCCTAGCCAGGCTCATGGGCCCGGTTTCCCGGTTTCTATGGCGTATGTGTTCCCCAGCTGGACGGGGCGTCAGTCCATCGCAGCGTTACTCATTTTTGCTAGCTGAGTGGCCTGGGGCAACGTGAAATGAAGTGTTTTGCTCAAGAATGCAACGCGTCGCCCGGTCCAGGAATCGAAATCACAATCTTACGATCATGATGCTGACACCTTAACCACTAAACCACGCGCCTCCATTCCCAAAGGAATGCCAGTGTAAAAACACAGATTTTGACAAAAAAAAAATATATATATATCTGTAAAAGCAAACACGCAGAGCAAAAAACAAAACAATTCCACTATTATTATCCTAATGAATTCTAGCAGGGTCATGATACCGGTGATGATAATGAGGAGAGTGAGGAAGAGAAGAAATGATAGAAGGTTGAAGGGGAAAGAGAGCGGTAATATGATGATACACATGAATTCCTACTCTACGAAGAAGCCTTCGTGATTTAGGGCATGTGCAACTAGAGAAATAATAATTATAGACTATAAATTACCTAACTTTGACAGATGAAAATTAATAAAGAGAATAATGGTGGGAAGTGATATAATTATTTAAAATAATTTATGTACGCCTTTTAACTTTTACAATCAATGCATTCAAGAAAAATGATGCGATATGATAGATGGATTGTAATCATTATAGATTCTGTAATTCAGTGCCTGAAAGTAATTTTATAAATGGCTTGTTTGTAATAGTAATTTAGTAACGTTTAGCAACGTTCTATTATTAGATTTATATTCAACAGGTCTAGACGCTGATTCCAGCCGTGCTATTTATTGTTGTGTGATTTGGCCGGACGGACGATTGTGGTTTTTGTTTTTGTCTTGCGCATCTTGCTTTCTTTTGTCAGTTTTTTTTTCCTTTTCTTTATTTATTTATTTTATTATTATTATTATTATTATTATTATTATTATTATTATTATTATTATTATAATTTTTTTTTTTTTTTGCTATTTCAGAGTATTTCACTTCATTCTCCTCATCAATATTACTATCATAGTAACATGATCGTCGACAGCAATAACATACAAGAGGGAGAAAAAGAGGAAATATAAGAAAGAAGGGACGGACGAAGATGCTGATCATGATGGGGAGCGGTAAGAACGAGAAGGAGGACATCAGAGTGGGCGGATGATGGTGATGTTGGTGATGATGATGATGATGATGATGAAGGAAGAGGAAGGAGAAGGTGGAGTAGATGGTGGAGAAGATGGTGATGATGATAAGGAGAATGACGATGCCAATGACGAGGGGGGGGGCAAAGAAGAGGACGACCACAACGAGGGGTAGGTGGAGGTTGAGAGCGATGCTGATGATGATGATGGAGGAGGAGAAGAAGATGGAGAAGAAGAAGAAGAGGATGAGGAGGAGAGGAAGGAGAAGGAGAAAAAGAAGAAGAAGAAGACGAAGATGAAGGAGAGAAAGAGGAGGAGAAGAAGAAGAGGGAGAAAAAGAAGAAGAGGAAGGAGGAAAAGGAGAAGGAGGAGGGGAGAGGAGAGGAGGAGGAGGGGAGAGGAGAGGAGGAGGAGGAGGAGAGGAAGGAGAAGGAGGAGGGGAGAGGAGGAGGAGGAGGAGGGGAGAGGAGAGGAGGAGGAGGAGGAGGAGAGGAAGGAGAAGAGAAGAAGAAGAAGAAGAAAAAGAAGAAGAAGTAGACAGAAGGTGAGGAGACAGAGAAGATAATAACAGCAATAAAAATATGAAGAAGAAAACTGTAAAAGAAGAATAACATGGCAGCGAATCGATCGTTATAGAACAATGGCATCGTTAATATTTAGCATTTCTACATATTTAAAAACTGTATTCTTCATCTCAATTCCACATCCGTTGTTCGAAACACAACAACGCTCATATTCTGCAGCAATCGATGCAATATTACTAGTCAAGTACTGTGGTTACTAAATTTCTTTATACACACACATTTGAGATTTACAATCCTTCTTCAGATGTAAGTAATAACTATTATTTCTATTATTATTATTATATTATTATTATTATTATTATTATTATTATTATTATTATTATTATTATTATTATTATCATTATTATTATTTCTTTTTTTGTTTGTCATTTGACTGCGGCCATGCTGGAGCACCGCCTTTAGTCGAGCAAATTGACCCCAGGACTTATTCTTTGTAAGTACTTAGTACTTATTCTATCGGTCTCTTTTGCCGAACCGTTAGTGACGGGGACGTAAACACACCAGTATCGGTTGTCAAGCGATGTCGGGGGGACAAACAAAGACAAAACCATATACATACACACACACACACACATATATATATGTACGACGGGCTTCTTCCAGTTTCCGTCTTCCAAATCCACTCACAAGGCTTTGGTCGGCCCGAGACTATAGTAGAATACACATGTGCAAAGTGCCACGCAGTGGGACTGAACCCAGAACCATGTGGTTAGTAAGCAAGCAACTTACCACACAGCCACTCCTGCGCCTATATGATTTTTATTATTATTATTATTATTATTATTATTATTATTATTATTATTATTATTATTATTATTGTTATTATTATAATAATTATTATTGAGTGAGAGAGCAGCCCATGCTATCAAAGTGACACTAGGGTAAAATATACGAAGCCCAGTGTACCCATTATGACTACCCGTCTGATAAGGGTACACTAGGCACATGCATCACAACCATATGTGCGCGACATGGTGATCTCATATGAAGATAAACAGTGCATGATCTTGCAGTTGGGGCCCAGTTAGAATTTACTTCTGGTCGAGTAGCCCATCCCGCTCAAAAGGTCCCTGAATAAGGGTTGTTTAAGGATGACGAAACAATCACCCATGTTTCCAAAGGTGGGTTATCCAAACCTCCAAGAGTTGCTCTCAACACACGGCTATGATGGTCCTCCGCTACTTCTGCTCGTGGTCAGAGATGCAAATATCGTCAGCCACTAAAGGACATGGTGAACTGGTTAAGGTCAAACAACTGACAAGCAAATCTGTGGTATTGAGCAGAATATTTGCCGTTGCCCATCTTTTATACCAAGACAAAACAATGTATGTGATAACACTTCCAAACCGTTAAGATCACCAGCCAAGAGAGCCACTGCCTGGTACTCTTATTGTTATTATTGTTATTATTATTATTATTATTATTATTATTATTATTGAGTGAGAGAGCAGTTCATGCCATCAAAGTGACACTGGGGTAATATATACGAAGCTCAGTATACCCATCATGACTACCCGTCTGATAAGGGTACACCAGGCACATGCATCACAACCTATATGTGCGCGACATGGTGATCTCATATCAAGATAAACAGCACATGACCTTGCAGGTGGGGCCCAGTTAGAATTTTCTTCAGGTTGAGTAGCCCATCCTGCTCAAAAGGTCCCTGAATAAGGGTTGTTTAAGGATGTTGAAAGAACCACCCATGTTTCCAGAGGTGAACTATTCAAACCCCAAAGAATCCCTCTCAACACATGGCTATGATGCTCCCCCACTACTTCTGCTCGTGGTCAGAGATGCACATATCGTCAGCCACTAAGGGACATGCTCAACTGGTTAAGGTCAAACAACTGACAAGCAAATCTGTGGTATTGAGCAGAATATTTGCTGTAGCCCATCTTTTATACCAAGACAAAACAACATACATGATAACACTTCCAATCAGTTAAGATCAGAAGCCATGAGAGCCACTGCCTGGTACTGCATCAGGGCTTATTATTATATTATTATTATTATTATTATTATTATTATTATTATTATTATTATTATTATTATATTATTATTATCATTATTATTATCATTATTATTATTATTATTATTATTATTATTATTATTATTATTATTATTATTATTATTACTATTGTTATTATTATTAATATTATTATTGTCTCTGCACAGCTTCTATCGCAACAACAGCAATAATAATAACAACAAATCTTCGTATTATCATTTCTATGCGCCATCATCGTTATTACTGCGCCAGTGCATGTACATCTTAAACGGACACCCGCATTAACTCCAATATGACCCTCAATTATCAACCTCAAACGACCTCTGCGAACAACACCATTAATCATCATAATATTTCTGATAAAATTCCTATACATGAAATATGTGTCGATATCAATTTGTGAATACTATATTTTATTAGTCCAAATGAAACCATTTTCTGTTTCTGTTCTAATTTTGATGTTTGTTGTTAAAGGTGTTGTTAGAGTTTTGTCGTTGTAAATCGCTTTGTCATTGGAGATCCATGTAAGACTTCAGTTTTGAAAGCCATGTATGATTGTCATGATTGACGTATATCTATTTATTACTTTACAGAAATTGTTGTGTAGCTTCAAAGCTGTCTTCATTGAATAGATTTGTGATCAAAAGTATTTGAGATAAAAATCCCTCGTACTTTTTAAATGTAATTTCTGGCATAAAATAACGAAATCACGAAAGATATTGTTTTTTTTTAATACTGCAATTTCTTATTTCTTCTTTCTTTACTACCCACAAGGGGATAAACGCAGAGAGGACAAACAAGGACAGACAAACGGATTAAGTCGATAATATCGGTCCCAGTGCGTAAATGGTACTTATTTAATCGACACAAAAAGGAAGAAAGGCAAAGTTGACATCAGCAGAATTTGAACTCACAACGTAGTGACAAACGACACACCTATTTCTTTACTACCCACAAGGGACTAAACACAGAGAGCACAAACAAGGACAGACAAATGGATTGAGTCGATCACATCGACCCCAGTGCGTAACCGGTACTTATTTAATCGACCCCGAAAGGATGAAAGGCAAAGTCGACCTCGGCGGAAATTGAACTCAGAACGTAGCGGCAGGTGAAAAACTGCTAAGCATTTTGTCCGGCATGCCAACGATTCTGCCAGCTCGCCGCCTTTTAACACTACAGTTTCTGAACTCTAAAAAAAATATAGCTTTGCTTGTTAGGATGGCAGTGTATGTCGACAGACATGATGATTTGCATACAATACAGAAAAGTTTATTAGAGAAAATGTAGAGTCACTTAAGAAAGCAGTGAAGACAGCATTGCTCTGACAAGTTGGTTTTGAGAGATAGTCCTGACAAGTATACTTGACGCTCAACAGAAACATTAGTAAAATGATATCTGGAGTGTTTCAAAGAGTGACACTTCAGCTGGTAGAAGTAATCTGAGAATGAGACACAGACTGGCCAACGATAAACACTCACGCATACACACACACACACATATATATATATATACGTTCTGAGTTCAAATTCCTCCGAGGTCGACTTTGCCTTTCATCCTTTCGGGGTCGATAAATTAAGTACCAGTTACGCACTGGGGTCGATATAATCGACTTAATACGTCTGTCCGACCTTGTTTGTCTCATCTGTGTTTAGCCCCATGAGGGTAGTAAAGAAATAAAATATATATATTATACTATGTTATAAAGGGTGTCCCAGAATTAACTACTTATTTTAATGAAATCGGGGAAATTTAAGAGAAGAATCAACGAAAATAATTTTATGTTTTTTTTTAAAATTAATTATGATACCAAAAGAAATAGATTTATGAATCATACGTCAAAACTTTATTGAAAATTTTCAATATATATTCCGCAATTTCTAATCTATCCTATGTGTTGCGAATTTCAAATCTATTCTAAGCGTTGCGAAACACATTTTGAAGCATTTCTGGAGTTATTTCCTGCGCCACTAAACTATTGCTACATCCAAGGAATGGAAGTAGAGAAAATGATTGCAACTAAATTGAGAAACCGTAGTTGTGGACAGATAACCGGTATCTAACTGGAAACGAAAATAAATTTATTTTTAAAAAATACAAAAATTATAAAATTATAAACAAAATTGAAAAATTCTGCACTTTTAACGCATATTAAGCATGATAGTTATGAAAAAGTTTTTTTTTTAAATTTCGATTTCATTGAAATAGATAATTCTAGGTACCTTTTCTTATATTATATTATATTATATAGTATACATGTATGTGTGTATTTTTCCAGTGACATAAACGTTATTTTTGTTGTGTGTACTTGATTTTCTCCTTTGAATTCTCACAAATAGAAGAAATAGTTTGCAAATCCGGTAAAGATCTCAAGGCAAACTCTTCGAATCCGTTTGATGCGAAAGAAACTACATTCGAAATCACTTAAGACACACAACCTCTCAGAAACGACTACATTTGTCAACGTAGAGATTGGTATTCGTGGCACTCCATCAGTTACGACAACGAGGGTTCCAGTTGATCCGATCAACGGAACAGCCTGCTCGTAAAATTAATGTGCAAGTGGCTGAGCACTCCACAGACACGTGTACCCTCAACGTAGTTCTCAGGAAGATTCAACGTGACACAGTGTGTGACAAGGCTGGCCCTTTAAACTACAGGTAGAACAGAAACAGGAAGTAAGAGTGAGAGAAGGTTGTGGTGAAAGAGTACAGCAGGATTCACCACCACCCCCTGTCGGAGCCTCGTGGAACTTTAGGTGTTTTCGTTCAATAAACACTCACAACGCCCGGACTGGGAATCGAAACCGCGATCTCACGACTGCAAGTCCGCTGCCCTAACCACTGGGCCATTGCGCGCGCCTCCACGGACGTTGGTATACAAATAACAATTTGGCATTGGGGAATTGTTTTGTTTACAGGTTTCTCTATCAGGAACATTGATGGTCTTACTATTGTTTTTCACTTGATCATCTCTGTACGTGAAGAAATGATTGCAAGTAACTAGATTCAACTGCAGCATATTATAGGGAGAGTTTACGAAAAACACAAAAGGCGAAGACAGGTGGTGTACAAAACAAACAAATGTATTAGTATAACTCTCAGGAATAGAAAATGTCTTTTACGTTTCGAGCCTACGCTCTTCTACAGAAAGGGACACAGAAAAAACAAAGAGAGAAACAAGGAGAGAAAAAATGTGTGCAGTGCCTAACGATCTATCATGGCATATTATACTACTTTCAGTCATGTGTGTAGTCAAACAATGTCTTGGTAAACAGGAATGATCTGGAGTTAGATAACAAGACTCAACAAATCTCTTTAAATAGCACTGTTTAAAAAACTACAAGACACTAGAGACGACAAGTATGTTTATGACAAAATATATCTTCAAAAAAAAACCAATTGGTTATACTGGAAAATTCGTTTGAACATAAAATTACTTGATCAGGGTTGACCTGGGGCTAAACAATAACAAACATTTCTATTGCTTATGTTAGTAATACAAAGATATATACAGAATATACTGCAGAGGGATTTCAAAGTTTGGAATCACGTGATATTTCCATTCATCAAGGGTATGTTTATACTCCATAAGACCGCCAGTTATTTCAACATTACCATTCTTCGGTTTATTAAATGTTTGATTTGCACTTTCCGGAACGGTTCAGTTTCTTCGTTGTTTCCTTCGACATTGACAGTTGCAATGCCACCGGATCATTGATTTCTTTTAATTAAGACAATGGTCACTTTCTAAGCAGATGATGTAGAGACAATTGAAATGATATTTCCTTTAAAATGTTATAAATAGTTCTTTTTACAGACAATATTGCCTTGTTGATTGAATCTCTGTAGAATTTTACAGGAACACTCTTGAAAAGTTTCCTATTGTCGTATCGTTTGGAAGTAATTCAATAGCCGTTTGGTTGATGTAAAATACAATGCAATGCTTTAACGGGAAAATATTATAATGGCAAGTATATTTTGAAAATGATTATAATGAAGATCATATTTGTGATGACGATATTAACGATTTCTTTGAATACCACTATTGTTTAGGTCCGGTCAACGATGATGAAGTGAAGTCTACAATGAATGAAATTCAACACGGGACCAATCCGTATCTTTAGAAGATATCTAGTATTAGATTACTTGTTATATTCCATTTTGTCTTTGTGTGTATTTCATGTATTATCCGAAAACATCTCAGCTGCTATTTCTAGCTGCTCGAGTATTCACATCGAGGTTACTTTGATTGTCATAAACGTGATGCTAAATTAGATGATTTAGTTTTACAGCACACTTTCAATAGAGGTATAAATAATTTAAAGGCGGCGAGCTGGCAGAAACGTTAGCAAGCCGCGCGAAATGCGTAGCCGTATTAGGTTTGCCGCTACGTTCTGAGTTCAAATTCCGCCGAGGTCGACTTTGCTAATCATCCTTTCGGGGTCGATCAAATAAGTACCCAGTTGCGCACTGGGGTCGATGTAATCGACTTAATCCGTCAGTATGTCCTTGTTTTTCCCCTCTGTGTTTAGCCCCTTGTGGGTAATAAAGAAATAGGTATTGCGTCTTCCGTTAACGTTCTGAGTTCAAATTACACCGAGGTCGACTTTGCCTTTCATCTCTTCGGGGTCGATCAAATAAGTACCCAGTTGCGCACTGGAGTCGATGTAATAGACTTAATCCGTTTCACTGTCCTTGTTTTTCCCCTCTGTGTTTAGCCCCTTGTGGGTTGTAAAGAAATAGGTATTAGTAATTTACACAGAACTATAGAATTTTTCATGTTGAAAACTCTTAGTACCCATCTGTATAATAATTGTAGGGGCCTCTCAAAATATTTTCAGATGTATGAATGGATGAATTTTATGCATGAGTTTTCCCGTCGAAAGAAAAAAAAGTCTTTGCTAGAATATAACCAGCAATAGTGATAATACAGGAAAATACATAACGTTCACATCAACATGAAAATTGGGCTACATAACGAAATTTATTACACATAAAGTAACGTTACGCTTCTCACCAATAAACTTGGCGGGATAAAACTGGGGCCTCAGCAGAGTGTTTTATTCAATTCTGAGAAGAATAAGGAATTGTGGGTCTGTTGTACATCTTTCAGTTGCAGAAACGAACAGTAAATAAAATTCACGTAACTCGATTTCGTAACTGAACAATTTGTTGTGTTTATTTTAATGGTCTACTAATGTTGACAGTGAGTTTCTTTGACCTAGAAAATGAAAAAATGAAATAGATAATTCTAGGCACCTTTTCTTACATTATATTATATTATATTATATTACGTTATTTAGGCGCAGGAGTGGCTGTGTGGTAAGTAGCTTGTTTACCAACCACATGATTCCGGGTTCAGTCCCACTGCGTGGCACCTTGGGCAAGTGTCTTCTACTATAGCCACGGGCCGACCAAAGCCTTGTGAGTGGATTTGGTAGACGGAAACTGAAAGAAGCCTGTCGTATATATGTGTATATATATATATATATATATATATATATTTATATATATATGCATGTGTGTGTTTGTGTGTCTGTGTTTGTCCCCCTAGCATTGCTTGACAACCGATGCTGGTGTGTTTATGTCCCCGTTACCTAGCGGTTCGGTAAAAGAGACCGATAGAATAAGTCCCTTGGTCGAGTTGCTCGATTAAAGGCGGTGCTCCAGCATGGCCGCAGTCAAATGACTGAAACAAATAAAAGAGTAAAGAGAAAGAGAGTATACATGTATGTGTGTATTTTTCCAATAACATAAACCTTATTTTTGTTGGGAATACTTGATTTTCTCCTTTCACTTCTCACGCAACCTCTCCAGTTAAGGTTTTAGATAAAACCGTGTCATAACATTACAGTGAATTTGCCCATCTGTCTTTCCGGTAATGTTTAGAATTCTAGTAATAATGGCAATGTTATAAACTGTCTTTCAAACCTAACACACAATGATATATATATACCAGTTTATGTATGTGGCGGTCTAGAATTGACCCTCAACTGGAATGATAAAGAGCCGAAATATAGTATCACAGTATCTGTGAAGTGCTGTTGATTTTGCTGCTGGAAACGGAATGGAACCGATTTTTTGAAGTTGAGATATTTGTGCCATAATGTCGATATTGTTGACGATGAATTGCTCCCAGCTCTGACAGGGCGTAAAGAATACGTGTCAGAATACATTCGGGTGGTTTACTATCCGTTTCAAAGCATTCTAGTCACAAATTCTCAGTTAATTTCGATTTTAACAAGAGCTGGCTCAACGCTAATTTGTTTCGGGTAAAGCAACATACAGTTGCGGCCAAAATGTTCAGAACAGCATTGTTTTCGTCAGAAAAGTAAGTACAAGTTTTTGTCAAAGTAGTTTTATATTCTATAATTTTCACAGACAATAAATATCATATTAATTGTTATTGTCTGAGATTTTGGTGTAATTTGAGAGAATAATACAAAAAAGTTATGGATGATTTAGTGATTTACTGCAAAACCCATGGCGGCCAAAATGATCAGAACGGTTGCTTTTACTCTGTATTTTAGTATATTTAACCGGCGAACTCTAATGTTTTGAATTTGTTTACGTGACGGTTCGTTTACTAAACATTAGTAAGAATATTTGCAGTGTAATTTGTTAATATAATGCCACTTATCCCGTTACCAATTCGTCAGCAGATTATTAAGCTTCGAAGGAAGGATAATTTAAGTATTGGATCTATTGCAAAGATTGTTAACAATCCTTCAGCTAGTTACAGCATCAACATCACGAATACATATAGTGTTTAGAATCAGCCTAAAAGACACATAAGCAACTGAACAGAAAACTCTTCCAATTTCTTGACAAACTTTCGCAATGTCATCGGGATTTGAAATGACGGAAGTTGTGCCAAATATTTTATAGATACAAAATATAGAAGAGGTACGCATATGT
The DNA here is from genome assembly GCF_006345805.1 of Octopus sinensis. NCBI lineage: Eukaryota > Metazoa > Mollusca > Cephalopoda > Octopoda > Octopodidae > Octopus > Octopus sinensis. The sequence continues at coordinate 21,345,305 of NC_042999.1, forward strand.
TTATAATACTTGTAGTATTATATTATAGAAATGTATCAGTCTAAAGCCGTGTCGATATTTTGTCTCTTATATCGATTTTATAAATGTTTACATATGCGTGTATGTATGTATGTATGTATGTATGTATGTATGTATGTATGTATGTATGTATGTATGTATGTATGTATGTATGTACGTATATAATATATATATATATATGGTTGTTTGCGTGTGTGTATGCATGTATATTTACATAAACATACGTATATATACACACATATATACATATATATATATATATATATATATATATATGTGTGGTGTGTATATACATTTATATACATGCATACATATGTGTGTGTATGTGTGTATGTATATATCTGCATATAGATGTGTATTTAGAAGATTTTATGGTTTTTACATAAGTACATACATACTCATACTCACACACGTAGTCACACACATACACACTCACATATATATGTATGTGTCAGTGTGTGAGTCTGTTTATGTACGTTTGTATGTATCTATGTATAGGTATGTATATAAGCATGCATCTATGTATATAAACATACAGTATGAATGAATGTAATACACTTAAATATATATATGCATACCATATATATATATATATATATATATATATATATATATATATATATATAATATATATATAATATATATATATATATGATCCTGACAATCAGGTTTTTTACATCACGCACCTAATATAATATCTACTTAGCAAGAAAATATGACAAACAGTGTCGGAATATTTGGAAAGACCCGCATTATAAGAATAGGATAGAATAAAATAAAAAAAAATTAAAAACTATTTTAAGACAAGAATAATGAATTCTGAGATATAGAACTTTGGGAAAAAGAGAGAATAAGAAACAGATGGTGTCACTAACATTGTCAGTGTCAAGGGGTCAATGTACGAATAGACAATACATCCATATGTCAAGAAGTTCAATCCGGAGAATAGACAAAAAAACCTGAGCCCTATAAAAGGAAAGCAGTTTTTAAACAGCTGCGTAGATTTTTGCCGATGATAATGCCGTAGTGACGAGATAAATTCTGAAATGTTACGTAGTAAAAACAAATGTGAATGTAAGATATTTGTGCGATTTTAGACGGGCGAAATGGCTCCTCATAATATAATGGTCTCAGAGCCAATCACTTACCAAATAAATGCAATTCGGGTTTTTTTTTATTACTTCAAAAATAAATAAATAAATGAAAACGGCATTTCTAGAGGGTAACAAGAACGGGAGGAAGAAAAGACCTTTGGGTCTTATTGACACCATTATCTCTCATAAAGACACACACACACACACACACACACACACACACACACACACACACACACAGATACACACAACACACACACACACCCACAAACACACAAACACACAGCACACACACACCACACACAACAACAATATATATTATATTATATAAGAGAGAGATAGATAGATAGATAGATACACTTTATATATATATACCCATTATATACATTATATACATGCGTTATATATGTACGTATATATATGTATACACATGATATATATACATATATAATTTAACACCATAAATATCTAATTAATAATATCTGTTATGATTGTGCGCTGGTGGTGGGCGGTAATAAGTCACCGTTCTAAAAGATCTGTGGCGGGAATATTTAAGCTATTGCGGTTGTCAACGCGTTCTCTATATAGATACAGACAGACTTCAGAGAGAGAGAGAGAGAGGAGGTGGAAGAAAGAGTGACAGAGAGACGGCGAAGGCAGAGAGGGAAAGAGGGTGGAAGCTGTCAAACGTCGTTATGGAGAAAAAATTGGAGGGGAAGGAGGAATGAGAGACACGTTAATTACTTGAAATATTTATATTTCTGAAGTCTAATAATTGAAGTTTTAAATGAAATCTATAAATAACTTGTAAAGACATGCTCAGTTAGGAATCTCGCTCTTACATCAGTCTTCTGTATCTTCTCAAACATTACAGACGTACTATCACCGTGTATCACTTCAAGTGATATAATTTACTTAAGAACAAATAACACAGAGATCAATGCAACGACTAAAGCAGACTCTAGGATTAATGATTAATCTCGCTTGGAGCCAATGCACTTATCCTTTTAATTAGAATGGTGGTTATTATAATACTTTCCATATCTTTTAATATCGCCTTACAGAATAGCAGATATATATGAATATGCTGAAGGAAAAAAGAGCAGAAGTTACTATATGGATTACAGAAAGCGATACAACAATAATTTTAATTAATTATGTTTAGGTTTTTGTAGTGCAAAAAGAAGAGTGCTTCCAATACTAACGGACTAAATAATAACTGATTTAAAAAAAAAAAAAATTTTGCACACATTGAATAATACAAAATACTAAAACGGTATTTAAACGATAGGAATATGAGAATTCCGTAATGGAGGGAGGAAGAAGCAGAAATATAAGAAGGGGATTAGATTCAAGAAGAAAAAAAATACTAAGACCAAAATCTGATGACGTAAAAGAATAAAACTGAGGCAGACTTTAGATCAAAACTTCGAATAAATGGCCCATGCGTCGCATGCATTTTCTAGTTGTTCAAAATTTTTTTCATATTCTTGTTTCATAAATCCTTTTGAGTGTGTCACATTTTCTCTAGATATCTTGTTGCTATTTATAACAGCCACTACCGAATAATATTCTTATTATTATTATTATCATTATTATTTTTATTTTTATTATTATAATATTATTATTGTTGTTATTATTATCATCATCATCATCATCATCATCATCTCATCATCATCATCATCATCATCATCATCATCATCATCATCATCATCATCATCATCATCATCATCATCATCATCATTATTATTATTATTATTATTATTATTATTATTATTATTATTATTATTATTATTATTAATATTATTATTATTATTATTATTATTATTATTATTATTATGATTGAGTGAGAGAGCAGCGCATGACATCAAAGTGGCACTGGGATAAAATATGCGAAGCGCAGTATACCCATCATGACTACATGTCTGACAAGGGTACACCAGGCACATGCATCACAACCATATGTGCGTGATATAGTGATCTCATAAGACGGTAAACAGCACATGAGCTTGCAGGTGGGGCCCAGTTAGAATTTTCTTGCCGGTGAGTAGTCCATCTCGCTCGAAAGGTCCCTGAATAAGGGTTGTTTAAGGATGACGAACAAAACACCCATGTTTCCAAAGATGAATTATCCAACCCCCAAATAATTCCTCTCAACACATGGCGATGATGCTCCTCCATTACTACTGCTCGTGATCAGACGTGCACATACCGTCAACCACCAAAGGACATGCTCAACTGGTTAAGGTCAAACAAACGACAAACAAATCTGTGGTATTGAGCAGAATATTTGCTGTAGCCCGTCTTTTATACCAAGACAAAACAGTGTACATGATAACACTTTCAGTCAGTGGAAATAAGAATCCATGAGAGTCACTCATGTACTCAGAACGCAAAGACGGGTTGACGTGTTAGCAATTCTGCCAGCTTGCCTCCCTAATAATAATAATGATGATGATGATGACGATAATGATAACGATAATAATGATAATAATAATAATAATAATAATAATAATAATAATAATAATAATAATAATAATAATAATAATAATAATAGTACTTCTTTTTACTATAGGCCCAAGGCCCCAAATTTGGCGACAGGGGACCAGTCGATTAGATCAACCTCGATATTTCACTGGTACTTAATTTATCGACCCAGAAAGGATGACAGGCAAAGTCGACCTCGGCAGAATTTGAAATCCCAACGTAGCAGCAGACGAAATACCGCTAAGTATTTCGCCCGATGTGCTAACGATTCTGCCAGCTCGCTGCTCTAATAATAGTTGTAATAATAATAATAATAATAATAATAATAATAATAATAATAATAATAATAATAATAATAATAATAATAACAAATTCCCTTATGTAGTACCAGGCAGTGGCTCTCATGGCTTCTGATCTTAACTGACTTGAAGTGTTATCATGTACATTGATTTATCTAGGTATAAATGATGGGCTACAACAAATATTCTGCTCAATACCACAGATTTGCTTGTCATTTGTTTGACCTTAAACAGGTGAGCATATCCCTTAGTGGCTGACGATATGTGCATCTCTGACCATGAGCAGAAGTAGTGAGGGAAACATCATAGCCGTGTGTTGAAAGGAATTCTCAGAGTTTTGGGTAATTCACGTTTGGAGACATGGGTGGTTCGTTCAACATCCTTAAACAATCCTTATTCAGGGACCATTTCAGCGGGATGGACTACTCGACGCCAAAAAAATATTAATTGGACCCCACCTGCAAGGTCATGTGCTGTTTACCATCATATGAGATCTCTATATCGCGCACATGTGATTGTGATGCATGTTCCAAGTGTACCCTTATCAGACGTGTAGTCATGATGGGTATACTGGGCTTCGTACATTTTACCCCAGTGTCACTTTGATGGCATGCACTGCTCTCTCACTCAAGAAGAAAAAAATAAACGGACAGACAGACAGAAACAGCCATAACATACTGATAGAACCGTCTTACAGACAGAACGATCATATGTAAGGATTCTTTTGGACATTCCTGTACATACAGAGAGAAACATCAAAGCTAATAAACCGGACATTATTGTGGAAGAACAAAACAATAAACTCTGTATTTTTTGATCGACATGAGCATACCTTGTGATTATAATATCGTGGCAAAAATTTTGATAAGCTCAGAAAATATAAAGATTTGCTTAATGAAACCGAAAAACTGTGGCATCGCAGGATAGTCATATTACCAATGATTGTAATAGCACTATAATGGAATTGAAAACTCTTTAAGATAATCCCTGGTTAACCATTCATGCAAAGAGTGGAAAAGATTGTTTTAACTGGTACGTAACTCGTATTGAGACGGACAATGTTGCTGTGAATTTTCTTTCCTTTTTCTCCTATTTAATTATCTTTTTAATCTTCCCCTTTCTTTTTTTTCTCTTTTTTCTATTTTTCCTTCTGTTTTTCTTTATTCTTTCTTCTTCCTTTGTTTTCTATCACATAACTCGATTTCGTAAATGAACAATCCATTGTGTTTATTTTAATGGTCTACCAATGTCAACAGTAAGTTTCTTTGACCTAGATGTCGGGAAGACACCCAGCAAGAAATGGAAGCGAAAGTAAAGTAATTATAATACTTGCCGGAGCCTCGTAGAGCGTTATGTGTTTTCAGTCAATAAACACTCCCAACGCCCGGTCTGAGAATCGAAACTGCGATCCTACGACCGCGTGTCCGCTGCCCTAACCACTGGGGCATTGCGCCTCCACATAAGAACATTAGTATTATCAATAAGAAAGAAGCTAGTAAAAAAAAAACTGTGTAAAAGATGAACGTAGTAACTCTACTGGGAAGTAATGTTTGTCGCCACCTCAGCATGGCTGTTCCGTCCTCACGGGGTTAAAAAATCGCATTAACGTCCGTTCGAACGGAACAGCCATGCTGAAATGGCGGCAAACATTAATTATTAGTATTATCACAAATAACTATACTTAGTATTTTCAAAATACCTGTTAGCGAGATATCAGTCAATATAATGAACGACATTAAAAAAAGAAGAAAAAAGAGAAAAAAAATATGTTATTAGTTTGATTAAACTAACGAGATGAAATACATGCGTAGATCCACAGGATTTCAGTTTAAAATGTTCATGAAACTATCAGATTATAGTTTGATAGCTTACAATTTCTAACATTATATTAACCAGAGATAATATAATTCATAGAATATTTTATTATCTGTTCTTCAATATGCTTTTTCTCATTATTTTCTATTTCTGCTGTCCATTTATATTAATTTCAAGAAAAGTAAATCTCCTTAAGAATAAATAATTTATCAAATTCTTTACAAAACTGAGATAAAATCATATTGGAAATAATACTCCTGTAATATTAGTTAGGTTATCTTAATCTTTCCTCTTTTTCTTCGAATCAGTCGTTTGACTGCGGCCATGCTGGGGCATCGCTTTGAAGGTTTTCAGTCGAAGGAATCAACTCCAGGCCTATTTAAAGCTCAGTATTATTTCTATCGAATATTTTTGCCGAACCGCATGGTTACGGCGACAGACACAGACACAAAGATGCACACGCACGCATACACACATGCACACACACACACACACACACACACACACACACGATGGGCTTTTTCCCTGTTTCCGTCTACCAAATTTACTGAAAGGCTTTGGTCGGTACGTGGCTACAGAAGAAGACATTTGCCCAAGGTGGCTCACAGTGGGAGTGAACCCAGAACTCCGTCGCTGGGAAGCAAGTTGCGTACCGCACGGCCTGTGAGGTATTTATTACATTACAGCTAATCCACTGGAAAACGCAGTCTTATTCTTCCATCCTCGTTCTTGTCAAATAGCACCAGATTTTCTTAATTCAAACATATTCTATATCTGTAATGGCAAAGGATATCAATTTCGCCATATTGCACTCGAATGTTCAGTAAATAACATCGTTCCTTTTGCTGTTGCTGCTTCTCCACCCACCCCTCCTCCTCCCCCTTCTTCTTCTTCTTCTTCTCAATCAGGACTCACGCCGTTAGCCTCAAAGAATAATCTCTAATTCGAGCCTACTCCAGCTTCTGCCAGCTCGCCGCCTTATATGTTGCCTCAGTAATAACCGACCTCTCGTTTAGTGTAGCTTGTTGGTATCTCGGTCATTTATATGCCATGAAAACCGAATATCCCACCCTATGTGCCTCAGGAGAAGAGAAAGAATTGTTCAAGGATTTGTTTTAGTTGTTATTGATGGTAATGTTGATAATATAGAACACCCGCCAATCCAAAGCCATCTGTATTCAATGATCGAATTCTTTACCGATCACTTCGTCTTGAGATTGGTTAATATTTATTTATTTATATCGAAACCACTATATTACAAATTGTAATAAATTATAAACAACGCAAAAAAAAAGAACATTGGCTTTCGACCAATTGTAACACATCAATTTTAATTGGATCCAACCAATTGCAAAAACAACAGTTTTAGAACGCTTACCACTGCGCCGCCAAACCACAAATGTAATATATATTCTTAGATCGACAACAGATAATTAATTTACTGTTCTGCATAATATTAGTTATTCTGAACATTCACAGGGCATGGTAACCTCTTAATTCTGATCAGATATTTTAATATCAAATGCATCGTTTCTAATTGTTTTGTCAATTACGTATGCTGAAGTTTACGTGACAAATCAAATTAAGCTTCAGACAGGTGTCATAGTAAAACAATGTTTAAATAAATGTAGCCACTAGAATATGCAAGTGATTAATCCACTGCAACGGCTAATGTAAATTGCCTTATAGAAGAAATGCATTCTTCATGAGTTCTTCCTCTTCTTAATTAACTATAATCAAAGGGGGGAAGAAAAAAAAAGCAAGAAATGAAAGACAACGAACGTAGAAAGATACGAAATAAAAAACAAAACTTAATCAAAGCAACTGGCAACAGCAATAACAACAACAACAACAACAACAACAATGACAACAGCAATAGCTACAATACTAAAAGGATGACAAAAATTTCAAACAATTACAAAGAAAGCTTGAAAGAAAGCAATGGAATGGAAAAAAAAAATTGAACAAAAAGAAAGAAAAAAAAGAGATATTATCAGGACCAAATTCAAGTGCAATAGTCATAGCACTTGCAACTGCAGACACCGACAACAACAACAACAACAAAAATATTATTTGACAATCAATAATGAACTCGCATACAAAATCAATAGTAACCAACACTCTTTGAATCGAATTTTTTTTCTTGTTTTTGGTGGGGTTTTTTTTCTCTCTTTTTTTGTTGTGTGAAATTTTACATAATTGTTGTTTTGTTTTAGTTTTTTTGATTTTGTGCTTGTTTTATTCATTCAAGTTCATCGTTCCCTTTCACATTCTTCTTCTTCTTCTTCTTCTTCTTCTTCTTCTTCTTCTTCTTCTTCTTCGTATTCTTTGCCACTTTTGCCTTATTTTCCTCACCTTCTTTCTCTTCCCCGTATAACTACACCTTCTACATTTCCTTCTCCTTCACTCCCTCCTCTCCTCCTCCTCCTCCTCCTCATTCTTCTTCTTCTTCTTCTTTTACTTTTATTCTTTTCCTACTTCTCTTTCTTTCTTTTCTGTCAGCCTACCAAATTGCCTTCTCTCTTCTCTCCTCCTCCTCCTCCCTCTCCTCCTTCTACATCTAGTTCTTCTAATTATTATTATTATTGTTATTATTATTATTATTATTATTATTATTATTATTATTGTTATTATTGTTATTATTATTATTATTAGTAGTAGTAGTAGTAGTAATAGTAGCAGCAGCAGTAGTAGCAGCAGCAGCACCAGCAGTAGTAGTAGTAGTAGCAGCAACAGCAGCAGCAGCAGCAGCAGCAGTAGTAGTAGTAGTAGTAGTAGTAGTAGTAGTAGTAGTAGTAGTAGTAGTGATATTAGAAATGTTACCAGCATCAGTATTATTAAGTGCATTTGCTTTTGATGATGATGATGATGATGATATTGGTTTGAGTGTTGGAGTTTAAAATCTGTTCCATTTTACAGTTGGTGATGTTGTTGTTGTTGATGTCGCTTCCGCTACTTTTGCTCTGGCATTTGTTATGCCCATTCCTTAACGTTCCTCTTTGTTCATATAATTATCGTATTCATCGCCGTCGTCGCCGTCATTGCCGTCGTCATCATCATCGTCATCTTTATCATCGTCGTCGTTGTCGTCGTAGTTCATTGCCATCCTGATCGTTGTCATCATCATCATCATCATCATCATCATCATCATTATCATCGTCGTCGTCGTGGTTGTTGACTCATCTGTATCGTTATCATCATCATCATCATCATCATCAACATCATCACCATCATCATCATCATCATCATCATCATCATCATCATCATCATCATCTTTCCCATCATTATCGTCGTAGTTGTTTTCTCATTGTCATCGTCATCCACATCATCATCATCATCTTACTCATCATCAACCTCTTAATCATCGCCGTCGTCGTCGCCATCATCATCATCATCATCTTAATTTATCGCCGTAGTCGTCGTCATCATCATCATCATCATCATCATCATCTTAATCATCGTCGTCATCGTTCGTCGTTCGCCGTCATCTTCATCAAGATAAATGTCGCTGCAACAGTGGTCTTTTGTCATCAAAAATGTATGGAATCTCAACAGCATCATCAATATAACACGGACCATTTCAATAGTTTCCCTCAAAAAACACGCACACATAATGAAAGAGGGAACGGATACTTGTAGCAAAATAAAAACATGTTAATGGTCACGGCAACGACGACGGCGCCGAGCAGAGAAACCACGACAACGACTAAGGCGACAAAGGTGATGAGGATTACGATTATTGTGATG
>NC_042999.1:21359764-21377264 GCF_006345805.1 Octopus sinensis
ACCGGGATTTATGTTTCGGTTATTGCAGCTAAACTGCTATTTAATTGCAATTTTCATGCATTCCAATTTGAAGGCTCTATTTCAGTACCATTTCAGATTTATAAAAGTACTTTGCAACGCATTACATTTGACTTAACTTGAAAATCGATACTTTAATAGTCATTAGAAATTCCTCGCAAACTATATACGATGTAATTTACATATATATAAGTTCAAGTAATTTAATACACGTAATACACACCAGAGTATTATTATTTCCGATTTCCTGGTAGCATGAGTTGTTAAGCTGAGAACAGTTAGTCATTTCCGCTATTTTCACTTTGAAAAAGAAAAAGATACTTCAAATCTAATTTTCTTGTTTTCGTTTCGATTTATCTATGTCAAAAACTATCGTTTCCCGGATGATTCTTGCACAATAATAGAAAATTAAAATTATCTCGAACAGTATGATGGCTATTACTTTCTATCTCCCACCAGTATTAGAGTCCCTATCATGACACTCATCACGTTCAACATTCTCCTATCGACATCACTACCATTGCTTAAGGCAACATTTTTGCCAGTGTCACGTTTTTCCTTTTGATCACACGTTCATCTTATATAGTACAATAAACACTAAGCTAAAAACAGCAGTATGTTTTGATATAACAAATACAATACATAAGAGGCAAACATTACTACAAGATTATTAACAGAAGATTATTTATATAAATAAGGGCACATTCCATCCTTCCATAATCATTTAGCACTTCGTAGCAATATGAATAGATGAGTCAGTAATATATCATCAGATACCAAATCTCTCTCTATATAACGCTGAAGTTGTCTGTGTATGGCAGGTTTGGTCGCCTTCAACTAACACTGTCTCCTCCGAGACCCTGCAGTGCAAGTTGAGCAAAATTGAGAGTATGATAGAAGAAGGCTTGCTCTTTCTTCCGTAGAAGAAAAAATTCAAATCGGACCATGTTAACACCAAAAATTATTTACATCAAAAAGGTGCTTTTTTTTTCTATGAAAATCCCTATATTTTACGATTTTTTGATTGCTGTGTCGCCATTTTTCGGTGTATTTCAACAAGGAAAATGTTTACTTTAAGAGAATAACAAGCTACATAATACAAAATTTTTATTTTTCAAAAATTCCAATTCTAAAGAGTCGAAACAAACCCGAGAAACGCCGGGAGATACTGCTAGTTATCCGATAATATGTTTCTGTATTACAAAATCCCTGTAAAATGAGGATTTTGAATGAAAACTATATTCTGTAGTATCACCCGCCACCACTGGACTCATGTAAGATGATGGAAACAAATATACCACGTGGTTCAATTAGACGATAAGAATATATGCTGACGTTTCATGGAACTAGTAATATTAAGCTTTCCCACAATGGGAGGAGGGGGAGGTGATGGAGGAGAAGAAGGTGAGAGGTCGGAGGCGGAGGAGAGGAGGATATGAAGGATGGGAGGAGGAGCAGGAGGAGTTGGAGAAGTAGGAGGTTGTGGAGGAAGAGGGGGTGGTGGTGGTGGAGGAGGAAGAAGAGGAGGGGAGTAGGAGGAGGAGGTGAAGGAGGAGAAGTGAAGGGGAGAGAGTAAAAAGCGCCAAATTTTCAACTGGAATTTTGTGAAGATTAAGTTTTTAGTCGATATAGCTTATAAATATTCGGCCTCAGCATACAAGTCAGAAAACTCACCACAGACGCATAAAAACTATGTCAAGTCCTACCTGTTATTTTTGGTTATTTTTTTCTCGTATAATCAACCTGGCTTATCCGTCTCGAAGACCCTGCATTTTCCAGACATACTGTATAAAGTAATACGTACATTAACATTTTCATACTTCATGTTGTTAACACATTGAGGTTAGGCTTGATGGAAGAACATTAAAATAGCAACAACATTTACTATATCAGGACGCTGTTCGGAGTGACCCTCTATCACACGTCACTTATTTCTATCTAAATAGCGTGCTAAAAGTGAAATTTTTTGAGAAATTACATATTTCTCTAAGTTAAGATATAATTGTTTTTATAATGAATATGGGTACCCTGCCATCACTAATATCTAAAATACTAAAATAGACAATCAATCAATGGCTGTATCAATTTGCATTATGTTAAAAAACATCCAATGTTTAGCGAGAGGTGGTTCCGCAAAATGATAAGGCTTTAGTCGACCCGAGACTATAGTAGAAGACACTTGCCCAAGGTGCCACGCAGTGGGACTGTACCCGGAAGCATGTGGTTGGTAAACAAGCTACTTACCACACAGCCACACCTACGGCTATGTAATAAAAACATGTTTTCTCTAAGCTGACACTTTTTAATCACTATGACATCTTTGTGGCCCCGACAGAAATTCTCTTCTAATCCAACGATTCAAATAATAGAATTCTTCTAGGAATTTCTTGATTTCGACATGCTTGAATCCGAAGATGTCGTCTAAGACTATAAGGGGATGGAAATATGTCACTGCTACATAACAAATGAGAAATTCATCTAAAAGTGATTATAACGATTATGAGAAATTGATTGTGGTGGTGATGATGATGGCGATGACTACGATGCGAAAAATGGTGACCACAAAAACGAAAATGACAACGGCAGCGGAGGCGATGGCGGTGGCAATGACGACTGCGATGATGATACTGATAATGGCCTGGCTGAGGGTGATGTTGATGAAGAGAAAGTGTAGGAGAGAAGGCGGAGAACGGGTGAAGGACGAGGTGAAGGCGTAGGGGGTGAAGGAGGAGGAGAAGGAAGTGGAGAAGGAGGAGGTGGTGGAGGAAGTGGAGGAGGAGGAGGAAGTAGAGGATGTGGCGAAGGAGAAGGAGGAGGTGGTGAAGGAGGAAGAGTGAAGGGGAATCGGTGAAGAAGATGTCGATAATGAGGAGGATGAGGAAGTTGATGACGCTGGTGGTATTGATGATGAAGAGGTGAAGCAGTAGGAGAGGAAGTAAACAATAAAGGAGAAGAGGCATGGTAGGAGAGGGAAGAGAAAAATCGATAAAAGAAAGAATGGGTTTCACGGGGATTCTCATGCCGATATATCTCTTCTACTATAGGCACAAAACCTGAAATATGAGTGGGAGGGATTACATCGACCCCCAACGCTCAACTGATACTTTTTTTATGTATCCCAAGAGAATGAAAGACAAAGTCGGTCCGGTAGCATTTGAACTCAGAACATAAAGACAGATGAAATACCTATTTCATTACTGCCCACAAGGGGCTAAACATAGAGGGGACAAACAAGGGCAGAGAGATTAAATCGATTATATTGACCCCAGTGCGTAACTGGTACTTATTTAATCGACCCCGAAAGGATGACAGGCAAAGTCGACTTCGGCGGAATTTGAACTCAGAACGTAACGGCAGACGAAATACCTATTTCTTTACTACCCACAAGGGGCTAAACACAGAGACGACAAACAAGAACAGACAAACGGATTAACTCGATTAGATCGACCCCAGTGCTTAACTGCTACTTAATTTATCGACCCCGTAAGGATGAAAGGCAAAGTCGACCTCGACGGAATTTGAACCCAGAACGTAACGGCAGACGAACTACCGCTAAGCATTTCGCCCGGCGCGCTAACGTATCTGCCAGCTCACCGCGTTTCTTATGTTGACGTATAAACGTTATTTAGTGTATGTCTAGTATCGTTCTGTTTGCATCCAGCCTAGAAGATTAGCATATAACTGTGATCGTCATGAGAACTTCTAAGACTGACAGAAGAGTGATATCAATAGTGTCATAAACCTGTAAACTACACCGAATACCTCCAACAGAAAACAATTCCCCGATAAAAAGACCGAAGAGAATTAAAACTGTAGACGAATAAAGTCTCTTACTTTATTAGGCAACAATGGGATTTGAACCACTAATGCAAAATCCGGAGCATATTACTGAGGTTATTTTGTTTTATTCCCAATTTACTTCATCCATCCATCGCATGGGATTGGTATTTATTCATCGACTTTATTTGTATGATAGTTTTCCTACGGCGGTTTTCGGTTATTCTACCTTAAGCTTTCTCTTAGGTTATTTTATTTATTTGGGCTTTTCTCTGAGTAAGGGAGAATATAATGATTCAACGTCACTTATACTAAAGTGTTATCATTATATCTAAAACCCTAACTATCAGAATAAGTTCTTAATAAAGATTTCAACTGCCTATGGAACCTTTCTATCATTCCGTTAGATTGTGGGTGATATGAAGTTGTACGAATTCTATTAATCCCCAACAATTTGTTAAATTCTGCGAACAGGCTAGACTCAAATTGTCTACCACGATCTGTTGTCACTGTATTTGGGATGCCAAATCTAGACATCCAATTGTTAAATAAAGTTTTCGCTATAGTTACTGCAGATACGTCTTTTATCGGATAAGCCTTCGGCCATCTCGAAAAGCGATCGATACACGTCAACAAATATATATTATCCTGACATGGAGTTAAGGGTCCAACTATATCGATGTGGATATGTTGGAATCTCGCATCTGGATTTGCGAATGTACCTAATGGTGCTTTGATATGACGCTGTACTTTTGATTTTTGACACTGCATACATGACTTTACCCAAGAACGAATATCTTTATTCATACCAGGCCAAACAAAACGACTTGATATCAACTTCAATGAAGCTTCTATACCTGGATGAGATAAATTACGTAAGCTAGAAAAAACATTATTTTAATGCTTTTCAGGCACAAATGGTCTCGAAAAACCTGTAGAAATATCACACCAAATATGTGAATTACACGAATGGATCGGCGACATTTTAAATTTTAAAGAAGTTGAATTGGAATTTTTATATAAAGAAAATTCTTTATCTGCAACTTGATCCTTAGACATTTCTTCCAAATTTAGAGTGTTTAATGAATTTAATGCATCTACATTCATTCTAGAAAGTGCATCTGCTGCTGAATTTTCAACACCCTTGATATAACGTATATCCACAGAAAATTGTGAAATAAAATCAAGGTGTCTAATTTATCTAGGAGAATACTTCTCCGAAGAACTTTTTAACGCATATGTTAATGGTTTATGGTCAGTGAATAAAGTAAATGACCTACCTTCAAGAAGATGTCTGAAATGTTTAATTGACAAATAAGCTGCCAACAATTCTCTGCCGAACACACTGTATTTATTTTCTGGTGCTTTGAATATTTTTGAAAAAAATGCTAATGGTTGCCAGGAATTACAATGAAATTGCTGTAGAACGCCACCGATTCCAACATCGGAAGCATCAATTATCAATGATAATTCTGCTTGTGGAACCTGATGGTTTAAAAGTGTTGCTTTACACAGTTTCTCTTTAATTTTTCTAAAAGCTTGTAATTCTATTTCTTTTAAAGTTATGGCTTCATTTTTTTTTCTTTCTATTTTTCAATAGCTCAGTTAAGGGATATAGGGTTTCAGTGACTTTAGGAATAAAATTTCTGTAAAAATTAACTATCCCTAAAAATTCTCTGAGCTTCCTTAAATTATTCGGTACAGGAAAGTCTCTTATTGCTTCAACTTTTTCTGGTAATGGTCGAATTCCATCTTTATCTATAAGATGACCCAGATACGATATAGTGGGTTCACCAAAAACACACTTCGTTGGATTTATCACAATGCCAAAATTCGTCAATCTTTCGAAAATGTTTTTTAAATTTTCTTCATGTGCTTCTTCTGGTGGACTAGCAATGAGAATATCATCTACACTACCGTCAGAAATTAATTAGCACCCTTGATTTGCTCTTCACTCAAGGTATGTGCTGTCACCTAGTGGCCATATCTCGAACTATTGCTTTGTTGCGAGTTCACTGTTGCGCAGAACGATGACGTAACTTTGTTTGCAGAGCAGTTTGAGAGTCTACAGCCTTATGATGTTGACATAGCAGTGCACAACAACTTGAAGTGCGGATGCAGACAAATTCCTTTGTTTAATAGATATAGGTAGCGCTCGCAAGGACCGAAATCACCATACTAAGTTTTCTCATCGCGTAAGACGTTTTGAACAGCTCATAGGTTAATTGATTTAACCTATTTAATGTAGATTTGAGAGTGCTAATTATTTCTGACGCAAGTGTATATAAGCAAATACGAAAGGTAAATCTCTTGTCACTTCGTCCATAAATCTTTGGAAAGTGTTTGCTGCGTTCCTCAATCCGAAAGGCATGAAATTCAAATAAACCAAATGGAGTGGTAGTCGCTCTCTTCGGTATATCATTTTCTGCAACAGGAATTTTATTGTATGCTCTGACTAAATCAATTTTTGAAAAAATAGTACAACCACTCAAAGAATTTGCAAAGTCCATAATGTGGGGTATCGGATATTTGTCTGCTTTTGTTTTTGCATTAAGTTGCCTGAAGTCTCCACAAGGTCGCCAGTCTATAAGATTTTTCTTTACCATAACTAATGGTATTGACCAGCTACTACTGGAAGGACGGATTATACCTAGATCCATCATATGCCGAAATTCTGCCTTAGCCACCTTCAATTTTTCAGGAGATAATCTTCTCGGCTTAGAAAAACTTGGTGGTCCTTGTGTGACGATGTGATGTTCTACCGAATGCACACACTTGGTATTTAGAGCTAACTGTTTCGTGATATTCGGATAATTCTTCAAGATCCTGTGATATCTATTTTCCGAGGACGCTATGAAATACAATGGACTAACTGTGCTTTTTCTGCATCTCATTCCTTGAATTTTTAATGAAGTTTCTGTGTCTATCAATTTTTGTTTGTTCACATCTACCATTAAATGATAGTGTGCCAAAAAATCCGCTCCTAATATTGGATATGGTAAATCTGCTACTATGAAGATCCATTTATGTTCTCTTCTTAAATTTATATCTAGAGTTAAGCTAATCTCTCCAAATGTTTGGATTTCAGATTGATTAACTGCTTGAAGAGTCAAATATACAGGTTTGTTTTTTTGCTTTAAAAGCTTTACAGGCCAAATTGAACAAGCTGCTCCTATATCAACTAAAAACATTTCTTTTGAGTTTAAGTCATAGACGAAAAATACGCGACTTTTAATGATGCTATCCACAGATTTCGTCGCACCCAATCTGCGGTTCAGAAGTTTCCCGAATTTCCCTTTTTTTGTTGTTTAGGAAATCAAATGCACAAGGTTTAATACATTTGAATGATTTGTCTCCAAATTTTGCATGGTACCAACATATGGCGTTTCTCTTGAAGCTAGGGCTCCTTGATCTCCTGCGCCATCTTCTCCTATTTCGTTGAGCCGAGTGACTGTTTCTTTCGAGTTGCAAACTCTCTATTTTTTTTGTTAATAATTCAAATTGTTTTTCATAGCAATCTTTTAATTCCTGTATTTCATTCGAAATGGATGGAATTGCATTTACAGATTCTTTTGACGATAATTCCAGAATACCGTCTGCTAAATATGTCAACTGTTGAATGGAGTTTTGGTTTTTAACGGCCGAAAGCAAAGTTTAAGTTTTATATGGCAATTTAGTGAAGAACACTTCTTTGAGATAAGATTCTTCTATCTGCTGATTTCCCAGAAGTTCATTCATTCTTCGCAGGAGTTGTGTGGGTTTTTTATTACCCAATTCTTCATTGTTGAATAACTTCACAAACTCGTTTTGTTTCGAATTTGATGTTCGTTTCAATATTTCTTCTTTAATGGAAGAATGAGAAACTGGTTCTATAGGGTTTAGTAGCAAATCTCTAATTTCATTACTTAGAGGTGGAGGTAAATTGCTAAGCATTATATTGTATTTCTGTTCTTCATTTGTAACTTTGTTAGCTTTAAAGCTTGCCTCCAGTTGTACCAACCAAATTACGGTGTCTCCAGTCCACGGAGGACTAGGCAATACATTCACAGAAGCTTGTGTGTAATTTCTATCGAAATATGACATCTCAAATTCTTTTAAATTCTGCTCCATCATATGTATGAATATTTTCTCAAAGGAAAATTTTTTTTTAACAGCTCAAAATATTTTTATATTGCTAGAAAGTGCAGCTAAAATTTTCTTCCCTAAAGTTTCTTCTTCAGCGTTCTTTTTTGTTTCAACTTACTTTTAAGTATTTGTTAATAAAATATTTATGCAATAATTCTGTAATTTATGTTTATTATATTATTAAATTTTCCACCAGTTTGTTGGTGTTTATAATTGTTTTCTTTTATTTAAAAAAACTTTTCTCTATAGGTTTTCCTATAGGGTGTTTTAATCGGGGTCACCAATTTTCCTACGGCGGTTTTCGGTTAATCTACCTTAAGCTTTCTCTTAGGTTATATTATTTATTTGGGATTTTCTCTGAGTAAGGGAGAATATAATGATTTAACGTCACTTATACTAAAGTGTTATCATTATATCTAAAACCCTAACTACAGTTATAAAGTCATAGAGACATATACGCATGGAACGCTACATCAACGACCATGTATGTTGAATATTTTAATCGTGTCCTTTAAAACGCTATAAGAAACATAATTCAAAGATTACAGAAATGCATATTTATCTATGCTCAGTTGAAAAACAAATGTGAAGAGAAATATTTTCTTTTTAATTAATTTTTTATTTAAAAATATAACATTTTATATTATTTTTTTACAGTAAGAAAGATAACTTCGTCGTGAAGAAAAACGACTATAAATTCCTTAGCTAATTTCTTCTTTCTATCTAATACGTTAACCAACAAATCAAAAGAGATTTGTGATTAACTCGAACATGGCATAAATTTTACCGATGCCTCGAAAAGAGTGAGTGACGTGGAGTTATCTGACACCAACGAACACTAAAGTCTCTCCCCAAATCCAGGGTTTTTATAACTGCTCAACCTGACCAAAAAGAATTGAAATTCAGGACAAACATTCTTTTCGAAACTTCTAGAATCTTTATATGAGCAGTTATATTAACCAATGGGAAAAAAACGAAAATGCTAATTCTTCGGCAAAGACATTACGTCATATTGCCAATTCGCGCCACATTTCAAAATGGCTAAAATGGTTATTGCTACACTAGCTTGAGTTGACCATGGTAAGGTATTAAATCAGCAGGCGGCGAGCTAGCAGAAACGTTAGCATGCCGGGCGAAATGCTTAGCGGTATTTCGTCTGCCGCAATGTTCTGAGTTCAAATTCCGCGGAGGACGACTTTGCCTTTCATCCTTTCGGGGTCGATTAAATAAGTACCAGTTACGCACTTGGGTCGATATAATCGACTTAATCCGTTTGTCTGTCCTTGTTTGTCCCCTCTGTGCTTACCCACTTGTGGGTAGTAAAGAAATAGGCATTTATTCATCGACTTTAGTTGTATGCTAGCTTAAGTTGACCATGGTAAGGTATTAAATCAGAACGCAACGAGCTACGATGAATAAACATAGACACATTGTTCGATGCTCTTTCTACTCTCTCGTACAATAAATGAATTTGCCAATTCGCCAGTTAGTCAGCTAGCAAGAAGTGATAAACTATGATGACGATAATGATACAGGTAATTTTCTTCCACTTAAACACTTCAACAATTACAACGCATATGCGTCTCAAAATACTAAACCAAGAGATCTTGACGTCATTGAGACATAAAAGGTCTCAACGTAAATCTTTCAAGAACAAAAGAAAGGATCGAATATAGTCTGACAGAGAAAATAGGTTTCAATGAGCAACAAATTCGTAGTCGAAGAATAACGCAGTAAGAATTAAGATCACACATACATAGATGCCCCTACAGCTCGAAAACCTTCTCTGAAAGAGTTAATAGGTTATGTTACCTATACGACATAATCAACATTTAATGGTGCTTTAGCCCCTGTTGCTAAAGCTAAAAGCAACATATACTGAAATATTTTGTTGAGAAAGTGAGCTTCACTACAACAAAGAAAACATGACGAACATTTATTTTATTTTATATTCTATAATATAATACATATATCTCAAATCCTCATAAAACAAATTTAGACACTGCATTTAACTTAATATCGAACGAATGATGTCCAGCAATATATGTATATATATTTATATATTTATTTATTTATATTTATATATATTCCATTTTGGCGCCATTGAAATATGGCATTAAACTATAGACATCATATTACGTATATATTCACAAATATTCAAATAGGCATATTACCATAATTCATTGCTAAATATAATGGGAAAATGTCAGAAAGAATTTTTTGAAAAGTTTACAAAATGAAATATTATATTTTAAGATAAATAATTATGCTTGAGACGCTATGAAATTCTAATGCAAAATTTGGCACAATTTCAGGCAATATTTTCTAATCTAACTGCGCATTTTTATGCTCTGGAATAAAGGTATTTTCTATACGTCAGTTTTTATAGTTTAGTTAAAGTGAGATCCAAAAACACATGTCAAATTTATAGTCAAAAGTTTGGGGAAGAAAATTACTTCATATATACGTATAACACATACACACAGGAGACACTCTCTCTCTCTCTCTCTCTCTCTCTCTATATATATATATATATATATATATGTGTGTGTGTGTGTGTGTGTGTGTGTGTGTGTGTGTGTGTTTGGCATTACAAACGAAAACGAAATATACTAAATCGATAAAAAAAAGCAGACAGAAAGACACAGAGAAAGAATATTTTCTACTCTATGCACAAGGCTCGAACTTTTGTGGGGAGGGGAACAGTCGATTAGATCGAACCCAGTATGCAACTGGTACTTATTTTATTGACGCCGAAAGGATGAAAGGCGAAGTCGACCTCGGCGGAATTTTGAACTCAGATGAAATACCGCTAAACATTTCGCCCGACGTGTTAACGTTTCTTATTTTTTTATTGCCCACAAGGGGCTAAACATAGAGACAGACGTAAAGACAGGCGAAATACCTATATCTTTACTACCGACAAGGGGCTAAACACCGAGAGGACAAACAAGGACAGACTAAGTCGATTATATAGATCCCAGTGCGTAACTGGTACTTATTTAATCGACCCCGAAATGATGAAAGGCAAAGTCGACCTCGGCGGAATTTGAACTCAGAACGTAGTGGCAGACGAAATTCCGCTAAGCATTTAGCCCGACTTGTTAACGTTTCTTATTTCTTTATTGCCCACAAAGGGCTAAACATAGAAGGGACAAACAAGGAGAGACAACGGGATTAAGTCGATTGCATCGAACCAAGTACGCAACTGGTACTTTAAGTTATCGACCCTGAAAGGATGAAAGGCAAAGTTGACCTCGGCGTAATTTAAAATCAGAACGTAATGACAGAGGAAATACTGTAAGCATTTCGCTCGAAGTGCTAACGTTTCTGCCCGCTCGCCGCATTAGGTACCGAGAAAGAATGAAAAAAAATGAAAGAGAATATATTCGAATTTTACATAGCCCATTCTTGAAGAAATTATAGTCTACTATCACCATAATCTGTTTTGACATTCAGGATGTAACACTTTCATTTGTTACCTTTGTGCATTTATAGATTGGACAGAAGAATAGATTGATAGAACCAGTACTGACGTTAATTTGTCCAACTAAACGCTTCAAAGCGGTGCCCCATCTCCGATGACCGAAACGAATAAAAGATGAAAGATAGTAACGTGATGAGGAATTATTGATTTCAAATATTCACACAAGTTCAGTAGTTTCAAGGAAGGGGCCAAGTCATTGACAATGACCCCAGTGCTCCGTTGGTACATATTTTATCGAGCCCAGAAGTTATAAAGGCAAAGGCGACCCCGAACGGAATTTGAACTTACAACGAAATGACAGGCAGGCCGTTAAGCATTTTGCCTGTCTTTTTCTTTCTCTGCGTCTAAGATGGTGAGCTGGAAGAAACGTTAGCACGTCGGACGAAATGCTTACGGTTTTTCGCCTGTCTTTATGTTCTGATTTCAAATTCCGCCGAGGTCGAATTTGCCTTTCATCCTTTCAGGGTCGATAGATAATGTACCAGTTGCACACTGGGGTCGATGTAATCGACTTAATCCTTTCGTCTATTCTTGTTTGTCCCCTCTATGTTTAGCCCCCTCTGGGCAATAAAGAAATAAGAAACGTTAACATGTAGGGCGAAATGCTTAGCGGTATTTCGTCTGTCTTTACGTTCTGAGTTCGAATTCCACCGAGGTCGCCTTAGCGGCCTTTTGTCTGGTGTGCTAAAGATTCTTTCAGCTTGCCTCTTTAAATGTATTGTAGAAACATTAAGTTAAATATTAGGCCGTTAATTGCGTAGTTATAAGTGGATTCGTTTAGAAGTGTATAAAACACAGATATATTTCAAATGATGCGGTCGGGTCTCATTTTAATATCTATTGTCTGATTCACTCTTCGTTTCTTACAGCTTTTTTGCATCATAAACGGTCTCCTGCGAAATTATACACACCAGATTGAGATGCAGTTTGAAATAAGACTATCATTTCCTTTGTGTTCAATCTGAGCTGATTAATTGGAGAAGTACACGAATAATTTGTAATATAATTGTCAGATGATGATGAAAGAAATAAATAAGTAAATGAATAAATATATTCGCATGTGTGTGAGACACTAATAGATTACACAGACAAAGTAATATTCTTTAATAATATCGTTCCAGATTGAATTAATTTGTATTGTATTTTCAATGGAAATATTGCATACATTGTATCTGGGGCCTGGCTGCAACTGTTATTTTAATATTGCTATGAAAAATTACTGACAGGTGTTTAGCTTGAAACTAATTAAGTTTGATTGCTTGAACGGCGAGGTAATATCAGAGCGATTTTCTACATCATGCGAGTGATTTGTTTGGCAGATTTGGTCGAAATATAGAAATAAAAGAAAATAGTTTAGGTAACAAAAAGTGTTTATACAATAATAAAATTAATATTTTGTTATGATTTTTAAAAAACATTTGCATTTTTATTGTTATAAATATTTCAAAGATTCCTGTATTATTTCTTATTGTTATTTTTTGTGTTTGTATTAATTTCCTGATAGCTCCTACAAAATAAAATTAACATTACAGCTTATTGTTAGTGGTATTGAAATACAGTAGTATCTCGGTTTTCGAACAAGATCGCGAATAAATCGTGCTTTACATATATGTATATATGTATGTATGTATATATACATATATATATATATATATATATATATATATATATATATATATAGATATATATATAGATAGATAGATAGATAGATAGATAGATATAAAGCACGATTTATTCGGTATCAGGTGCGTTCGTGAACCGAGGTACTACAGTATTAAATGAATAAGAGAAAGACAGGAGATAAAGTACGATTTATTCGTGATGAGAGTTGTTCGAAAACCGAGGTTCTACTGTATATATATATATATATATATATATATATATATATATATATATATATATATATATACTTATACGCATTGAGTCGAAACAGGGGCAGCTGAAGAAGGGGAATATTCCTTGTATTGTTTGTCTTGTACTCTGTTTTTTCGTTGTTATAAAAAGTCCGTTTCCTTGTTTGATTTTATGTTTTCGTTTCTCGTTGTGTTCTACGTTTATTTGTGGTGTCCTGTACTCATATATGCATCTATATATACATATAGATGTAGGTTTGTACATATATGTACGTATGTATGCATATGTTTTATTTATTAAATTGTTATTATATATATATATATATATATATATATATATATAATATACATATATATATATATATACATATATAAAAATACACACGCACACATATAAACACACATATATAGATAGATAAATAGAGAAAGGGGGAGAGAGGGAGAGAGGGAGAGAGGGAGAGAGAGATACTAATAAATATATATAAAGCACGATTTATTCCTGATCAGAGACGTTCGTAAACCGAGGATCTACTCTTTTTCTATTTCTATTAGTAATAGCTTTTAACGTACGTTTTCTCTTTCTTTGCTTTTTCTACTTGTCTTGACCACATCTTTGTCATTCAGTCTCTGGCATTTACTTCTCGAGTCACTATTACTACAGCTGTGTTTGGTTTATCACAAATAACCTCTTATTGTTTTTTGGGGTTTTTTTTATATTTTTCATCTTGCTTTCCTGTATTTTTGACGAAAAGTATAAATTATTTCCTCTCTCTCTCTCTCTTCTTCGAGAGTGTTTTTCTCAGATCGTGATTTGGTTACTTTTTGACATTTCTGCGTTAAATTTATTTGCAGGGTAAAATTAAGCAGGAAAAAAATATTTTCTAATGTTTCCAGGCTATTTCACTCGTTATTTTCTCTCAATCCATCTCTCTCTTTCTCTCCCTCTTTTTTCTCTCCCCCCCCCCGCTCTCCCCTCTCTTTCTCATTCTCTTTCTCTTAAATATCTTCATACAAATGCACCCACACAGTTGTAAGTTTATTAAAGAAAATGTTACTCATACGCTCACGCATAAACACAAATATGTATATGTTTACATGTGTGCATGTTTGTGTGTGTAAGTAGCTAGCTTCCCAATCACATGGTTCCGCGTTCAGTCCCACCGCGTAGCACGATGGGCAAGCGATTTCTACTATAACCTCAGGCCGACCAAAACCTTGTGAATGGATTTGGTACTAGGCTTAAAAAATAAGTCCCGAGGTCGATTTGTTAGACTAAAAGCCTTCAAAGCATTGCTCCAGCATGGCCGCAGTAAAATGACTGAAACAAGTAAAAGAGTAGAAGAAAGAATATATATGTATATATATCACGTGATCACGTGACCGACCAGACCATCAGCTGTTGTTACACATCGCTGGACACAATGCGTTCGCATTGTTTTAGCCTTTTGAATGACGCCACCCCGCTGGCTAAGCGAGCAGGCCAAATATGTATATATATATATATATATATATATATATATATATATATATATATATATATATATATATTGGTATGTATATGCATTCTATATGTGTGTGTATACATGCTGAGACACCCTTCGGTCATCACTGACCATGGGATTGCCCCTAGAAAGTTACCCTCCGAGGTACAATTCCGGGCAAGTTTGGTTATGGAAAACCAGTAGTCGACCATTCATACCGGCCTCCCCTTTCCACGCCACTAGTGTTATCCAAGGGAAAGGCAAAGGCCGATACAGTTGGCACCTGTGACGTCGCAACTCATTTATACAGCTGAGTGAACTGGAGCAGCGTGAAATAAAGTGTGATGCTCAAGAACACAACACGCAACCCGGTCTGGGATTGGAACTCACAACCTCACGATCGTAAGCTCGACGCTCTAACTACTGGGCCATGCGCCTTCACTGTATATATTTAGGTCTTGTATGCATAAATCATTTATAGATACATACATACATACATACATACATACATACATACATATACATGTGTATATATGTGTGTGTATGTGTGTGTACACATACACATTCAGGCAAATGCATGCATATATATTATATGTAAATATTAACTGTGGAGCAAAGTGCAGAATATTTATATATGTATACATATATTCATACATTCGTACAAATTTACTTGTATTAGTTCTGTTCACAAAAAAATATACGCATTACAGTAAGACACACCAAATTTGAGGTCCACTGTACTCTACTTTTGTACAGTGTAGAGTTGTTTTTCGTTTTCACTCTAATAATAGCCATATCACTCATTTAAATGAGGAGTGGCTGTGTGGTAAGTAGCTTGCTAACCAACCACATGGTTCCGGGTTCAGTCCCACTGCGTGGCATCTTGGGCAAGTGTCTTCTGCTATAGCCCCGGGCCGACCAATGCCTTGTGAGTGGATTTGGTAGACGGAAACTGAAAGAAGCCTGTCGTATATATGTATATATATATATAAGTGTGTTTGTATTTGTTTGTGTGTCTGTGTTTGTCCCCCTAGCATTGCTTGACAACCGATGCTTGTGTGTTTACGTCCCCGTCACCTAGCGGTTCGGCAAAAGAGACCGATAGAATAAGTCCTGGGCTTACAAAGAATAAGTCCCGGGGGTCGATTTGCTCGTCTAAAGGCGGTGCTCCAGCATGGCCGCAGTCAAATGACTGAAACAAGTAAAAGAGTAAAAGAGTAAAGAGAGTAATCTCAATCAGTATTGGTTACTTTTCGCAGGTGTAACAACGAAGAATTTTGAGGAGTAGTCTATTTGTTTGATTCTGTAAAAAAACAAAAAAAGTTCTACAGAGACAGACTTATTGAGGGAGTCGCTTAAAAGGTACCGAAAATCACAAATGGCATTATCTTTTTAAAATTGAGAAGAGAATCCTCTGCAGACGATTCCAATCACACGCGCATTTATCAATGACAAACGACGATCAATTTGGAAACGGCATTGATGTTTCCCTTGAGCTGTTCATAAACTTCGAATAATTAGGCTTCTGTTAATGTTCGCGCCTACGACTCTGAAAGATAAATTGAAAGATTCAGCCTTGTGAATTGTGTCTCGTCATCTCTACAGAACGGTGTCAGAGACCCTGCGGTACAGTTGATCATTCAAATTCTGTTCAAAGCTACCTAAAGTATATATTTCTTTTCTACCCACAAGGGGCTAAACATAGAAGGGACAAACAAGGACAGACAAAGGGATTAAGTCGATTACATCGACCCAGTGCGAAACTGGTACTTTATTTATCGACCCCGAGAGGATGAAAGGCAAAGTAGACCTCGGCGGAATTTGAACTCAGAACGTAACGACAGACGAAATACCTATTTCTTTACTACCCACAAGGGGCTAAATACAGAGAGGACAAACAAGGACAGACAAATGGATTAAGTCGATTATATCGACCCAGTGCGTAACTGGTACTTATTTAATCGACCCCGAATGGATGAAAGGCAAAGTCGACCTCGGTTGAATCTGAACTCTGAACGTAACAGCAGACGAAATACGGCTACGCATTTCGCCCGGCGTGCTAACGTTTCTGCCAGCTCGCCGCCTTCTAGGCTACCTAAAATATATCTTATAAAGAAATGAAAGGCAGGCGCACTGCTATACTCTTGGAACAAAACCGACAGCTTGCGTAAGAATAGCGCGCTTAAAGATATAACCAATCATATCGCCAAATAAATATTGACGGTGAGCAACAAATAAATATCGGTTGATTAACTCGGAGACGGTGCTGGAGATGAATATCACCCTGGGAAAGATCAACAAACACAATGAGAGCCTTTGGTCTGTTTGTATGGCACGGCGTCAGTGAGGTCATCTTACTGTTTAAAAACCGCGTTGGCAGTAGTACAGTATTTTTTTCCAAGTCTAGTAATGTTGTCTATCTATACTGAAGGACATGTAAGAAGTGCTCAACTTTGCTGAAGCTTATACAGAGTCGAGTAATAGAAGTATAGGCATGTTCATGTACGCCAGAAAAAAAACAGCTTTCTGTTCGAAAGGCTTGGTGTGGGTCAAGTGGACTGACTAGGATGGCTCTATTGATGTAGTAATGGGAGCTTTGATATTCCTGGCGTATGCGATCTTATAAGCTCCTTATGCTAGTTAAATTTCATACGAAATTCCTATCAGTAGCTTTGCCTATATAGAGACGATGCATTGACAGTATACAGAGAAATGAATTTACGCATATATGATAATATTAGTAACGATCTAAATCTGTT
>NC_042999.1:21379764-21414764 GCF_006345805.1 Octopus sinensis
GCGTTCTGAGTTCAAATTCCACCGAGGTCGACTTTGCCTTTTATCCTTTCGGGTTAGATAAATAAAGTACCAGTTACGCACTGGGGTCGATATAATCGACTTAATCCGTTTGTCTGTCCTTGTTTGTCCCCTCTGAGTTTAGCCCCTTGTGTATAGTAAAGAAATAGGTATTTCGTCTGTCGTTACGTTCTGAGTTCAAATTCCGCCGAGGTCGACTTTGCCTTTCGTCCTTTCGGGATCGATAAATTAAGTACCAGTTGCGCACTGGGGTCAATGTAATCGCCTTAATCCGTTTGTCTGTCCTTGTTTGTTCCCTATTTGTTTAGTCCCATGTGAGCAATAAAGAAATAAGGAATAGTGAGAGCGGTGTCAAGAAAGATAGTGTGTCTTGAACCCATTGCGGCCAGTCGGAGCCTATCTTTTGCAGAACTCATCATCACCGATTTCTTCCACAAGAAGCGGAAGATGGTAGATTGTTAGAAATAAATCGGAAGAGTGAGAAAAAAGTCGGTAACAATAAAGGACAACTACGTTATTTATTGATCCAGAAAAGATGACTGACATTGTTCATATCAGCAAGAATTAAACTGTTAGCTTAGAGACCTGAGACGGATATGCAATTATACCTATAACTACCCTGTAATAATTCCGTCCATCGGTGGCCTTCGCGTCCATCAAATATAGTTTAGCGTTAATTAAATATATGAGTACAATATAGGTATATAAGATTTAGTTTCCTTTCACTAATTGTTTGCGTGATTAATTTCGCCCTGTCTCTCAACTTAGGTTTATTTTAATATTTTCCATTGTGTATTTCAGTTTGTCTTTCATTTTATAAAAGACAAACAAAGGATTCGTTTTATAAATATGTTTACAAGAATTAATGACTATATCATCCTTAATAAATATATGACAGCTGAAGGTAAAATATAATATATATATATCAAATATTTGTTTATTTCAAACATTTACTATTATGTATTGTTTAGTATGTGCTTTGTTTGTTTTTCAGTTTGTTATTGTAATACGTGTTCAGACTTAGAAACTTATATATATATATATATATATATATATATATATATATATATATATATATATATATATATATTATATATATATATATACGTATATGTATATATGTTGTTACGATAATGTTTTACTTTGAAAAATTATTCTCCTCACTCACACCCTTCTTCTTTCGATGTTGCAAGGTGGCTTTTAACGGGTGGAGAGCTGAACCATCATGGGGTACAGAGTTACACCATGGTACCTCTGCTTTGTGGCAGAAGTAGGAAGAAAGAGTGAGAGAAAGTTGTGGTGAAAGAGTACAGCGAGGTTCACCACTCCTCCCCGCCGGAGCTTCGTGGTGCTTAGGTGTTTTTGCTCAATAAACACTCTGGGAATCGAAACCGCGTTCTTACGACCGCGAGTCCGCTGCCCTAACCACTGGGCCATTGCGCCTCCACGTATTGTAGCTGCTGTCGACGATAGCGTTTTGACTAAAGGTTGCTCTGCGCAAGTTTTCAGGCTGTGGGCATCCCATTTAATGTTCAGGAAGTATCTCCATGACTACGTAATTTGTTGTGTTGCTTCGTTGTAATGATATAAACGAATGTGAACTATGTTGCTCTTACTTAATCACGGTTCAACTACGACGAAATAGACCTTTCATAAACGCTTCCATCGATACCATCACATCTTACTCTCTCAATCGATCACATAGCGTATATCCCTTTACCTGGAAAGAAAGAGACTCTTAGATCGGCTTGTCATTTACTATAACAATGTCTACTTCTTTCTTACAACGGAACAACAGATATTTCATACTGGTAATGATGGGGAGAATTTTTATGTGGTCATGTCCTGCTAGAAATAGCAACAAGATGTTCCTAAATAGCACCCTCTTGTAATGAAAATCAAGACATACATCAGATAATGCAGTCTAGCATACTGAATATTCTAGTAAACGACATGGCTTGGACGATTTCGATTATTTGTCTGCTCAGTCAGGAATGAACTGTCTCTATACAACAACTTCAACGATAATATGATATGCGGTATAGAACAAAACGTAGATTTGCTTTTCAATACAGTCATAAATTAGTATTCAAGTAGCAATCATTTTATAAATCCAATCCTCGAAGGACAAAATGGAAATGCACCACTGGTAAGTCTTTAACTATTAAAGTAGGTAACGTTTAATCGCCAGTTTTATGGCCACTACTATACGCATACTCACGTAACCACAGTAATAAATAGGAGTAGAGTGCAGTTGTTTATATTAATCCGATCATTTCACCTGCGCATATAGAGCTATGTAGTTAAGAGATTCGAATTAAATCTTCGTAGCATAGTAATATTAGGTCATTTCGTATCTTTTCGGTTTGAACGGCAGTTTTTTTCTAGCGGTGTCATATGAATTGTCACCCATAATTATGACCCTAGTATCGATCTATTGCATTTAAATCTGTTTTAGAGTTAGGGTTAGTTAGGGTTAGGATTAGGGTTAGGGTTAGGGGTGGGAGGAAGAGTATCTTTTTTTCTACACAAATGTAAATAAACCCAATCTGTTTCTTAAACGAGGGACATATTCATACGGCACAGAATGTGTTTTACCTCAATGGACGTCAGTGATTGGTTGAAATTGCAGAAATTGAAGAAAAAAACAACAACAAATATCTTACAAACCATAGAATTTTCTCAATAAAGCCAAGAGAAAAAGATCTTTTATAAACACATTCTACGAAGTTTTAAATTTTTTAGTTACCTAGAATATATGTTAAAAACTGCCGTTCAAATCAAAAAGATCCGTAATTTCTATTATAGCCACGGTTTGAACAAAATTTACAAGAGAAATTTTACGCACAGACGCCTTTGAAGACTATCGGTGGAAGACTTATTGTTTTGAGAATGCAGAATTAAAGCAACGTCGAGTATAAATTTACAACAGAGTCCACCTTTAAATTATAAGCTGGATTCACTTTTGCAAGTATTCAAGTTAATCACAGAGATATTATAAAACATCATTACTGCTAAATTTCCATTCAAAAATAAATATTAAGCGCATCATAGACTCAGGGCTGCAAAATGTTCAGTTAATATCAACGAGTTTTGAACTCGTATCAATAACACAATATCTATCACGGAAACTCGTGCTCATAAACGTCATATATATATAGAGTGAATACATTCATTGGAGACTCAATGATTTATTATGCATCGAAGCACAATTCATATAATTACCAAACCTAAAACAGCAGCAGGAACCGTTTGAGGCAGGGTGGAGTCTGATATGACATTCTATCTTCCAATCGGCCACTGATATTTTTCAAATAAAATGCAGAAAACTTTAATTGAATAGTACATTAAGGTTTCTTCTCACGCTCATATTGTTGTCAATAAATTTCTTAAATATCATTTGTATGCTAATATATGTTCATGTTTTACGCAACAACATGACAAGTAATTAAATGTCTGTATGAGCAGATTCAATTATACACAATAATATATATATATTATATATATTATATATATATATATATATATATATATGTGTGTGTTGTGTGTATATATATATATATATATTATATGTATATGTATATGTATATATATAGTATATATATATATGTATATGTATGTATGTGTATATATATATATGTATATGTATATATATATGTATGTATATATATATATATTATAACATATATATAGCATATATATGTATGTATATATATATATATATTTGTATATATATATATATATTTGTATATATATATATATTATATATATATATATATATATATATATATGTATATATATTATGTATATTATGTATATATATGTATATATATGTAATATATGTATACCTATATGTATGTATATATATATATATATATATATATATATATATGTGTGTGTGTATGTATGTATGTGTGCATAATGTACACATATGTAGCATTATGGAAGCATATATGTGTGTGTTACTTATATTACATATATTACTGTGCTGAAGTTGACAGGAGTGTGATATTATAGAAATTAAGAAATGTAGAAACACTAAAATGATTTGAGAATGAATGGAAATAATCGGTTTATATGTGCAGATTTAAAATTGCATTTCTGAATGATAATTACACAGCGGAATAGTTTTTCTAATAAAGCAAAAATGACGTCAGTATCTTTTTATTATTATTTTTTTTTCTTTTTATCATTTGCAATGATTAAAAATGACATATTCTAAAAGCGAAGTCATAAAATAATGAAATCTAGACATGGCAGTTCGCAAAGACAGCATATAATATTAATATGTTTAACATGTAGGGAAAAAGAATACAAGGTACATTTGATGTAGGATGTATCGAATGGTGTAAGCAACAACAAAATATTAATTCTTTCTCAACTTAATTGTTATCTAGCTCGTCACTTCGAAAAAGAAAATTTAATAAGAGATGAGAAAACATAATTCGTTAGGAAAATAAATATTATACTGACTGACGTTTAGTTAAGATAAGTGGGGGGAAACGTAGCCAACATATTTGAGATACAGACGGACAGAATAGACTAACAGTAGAATAAGAAAACAATAGAGAAAGGAAATGCTTTGATTAAACATTGGAAGGATTCACAGTTGTTCTGAATATTATATCCAAACACTTAAATAATGTGAAATGCTGGATGATATTACTAATATCATATACGAGTTTACGATGTATTCCAATAGAGATTCGGCGTTTTCAAAGACTGTTTATTAACGGTACATCGTCTCCTTGGTTCCCTGTCGTGCGGGGATGTAGACAGGGCGAGCCTCTCTCTCACCATATATTATCCCATGCGTTGAAATGCATTCTTTTACTCTATTTGACTGTGGCCATACTGGAGCACTGTCTTTAGTCACGCAAATCGACCCCAGGACTTATTCTTTGTAAGCCTTGTACTTATTCTATCAGTTCTCTTTTGCCGAACCGCTAGGTTACGGAAACGTAAACACACCAACATCGGTTGTCAAACGATGTTGGGGAACAAACACGGACACACAAACATATACATACACATACATAGATATGTATATATATATATATATATATATATATATATATATATATAATATATATATATATATATATATGTACCATATTCAAGTAAATTCATTTAAATTAACTTGAATCTTTATTGCTTTTTGTATATATATATATATATATATACATACATACTATATATATATACAATATATATATATATATATTATATATTATATATATATATATATATATATATATATATATATATATATATACATATATACGACGATCTTCTTTCAGTTTCCACCAACGAAATCCACTCACAAGGCTTTGGTCGGCACGAGGATATATTGTAGAAACACTTGCCCAAGGTTCCACACAGTGGGACTGAACCTGGAACCATGTTGTTGGTAACCAAGCTACTTACCACACAGCCACAATTTCTCGAACAAATTACAATTTTTTATATCTCTTGCACTACATAAACTCACATAGATATAAATCAACCATACAAAGGTGGGTGCCACAGCGTTGTTTATTACCTTGCTTGACAAACGCCCGTGTACTCTCCACTTGTTGCATGTGGGTACCATGTTTTCAGTTAATGAACCCAACTTTGTGGTTCACCATTCTATGTTCAAAACTGTATGAGGCAATTTTAGGAATGTGAGAAGACGCCCTTCACAAATCGCTGAAAATGGTGGTTCCCGGAAGAATCGAGTAACATATTCATTTCTCCAGTATGTCGAAGTTCTGTCACGGCACCACATAAAGAAAAACCTGTCTGGTATTGTTACACACTCCTCTGATAACTCGCTGCTCAAGTAGGACCCTTCCTCTGTTGCATTTACACCTTACGAAGACTGCTTCGTCAGTCTCAACAATCTTCCCAGGATTGCCAATCTTAAATGGATGACAAACAGGTCCTCCGCACACATTTCCCTACAGCTGTGCAATGGACTCATCTACATTTCTTCTACACAAAAGTAGACTGAAGCCAATTCTTTGACCTATAAGTAAAGGAAACGAAGTACTTTTGTCTAGCCCCTGAAGAAATTTATCCGATTTGAAATTCAGGTAATAATTAACAGATGGACGAAAAGAATAATTACACCAATGGGTAGAATTGCGGTAATAAAATCACTACTCGTCTCAAAATTGAACAACCTCTTCCTTACTCAACCAAATCCACAGGGTAAATGTCTTCAGGAACTAAACAAAATATTATTTAAATTTCTATGGAGTAGAAAACCGCAAAAAAATTAAGAGAGTCGTTGTTGGTAACCCTGTTAAAGAAGATGGACTTTGTATGGTAGAAGCTTTTGCTTACGTCAACGCTTTAAAACTATCCTGGATGAGAAGGTTGATGGACATTCAATGTGAATCCAAATGGAAACTCTTATGCCATGCTTCCTCCACAAAACTAAGAAATTTTGCTGTATTTGGTAACGTTTTCCCCAGCAAAGTATCTAACACTATCAAGAATAAATTTTGACATGACTGTATTTCTGCCTTTGACAAGTTTACAAATAAGATCAAACCTAATTGATTTGATTAATTCATAACGGAACCAATTTAATTTAGTAAAAATTTAAGGGTCGGTAAAGAGGCAGTCTTCTTTCCTGCGTGGTTTGAGAGAGGTGTCAGCAAGATTCGTGACTTTATCAATTTAGATGGATCTTACCGTACCCTGGAAAAATTCTATAATTTATTTAAACTAGATATACATTTTCTCCGGTATAATGGGCTTATCATTAAAAGCTACTAAAGTTTAAAATAAGGTAAACCTATTGCTTTCCAACATTTAGCGTTTAATACAGCTATGGGGGACAAACACAGACACACAAACATACACACACACACATATATATATATATATATATATATATACATATATAAGACAGGCTTCTTTCAGTTTCCGTCTACCAAATCCACTCACAAGGCTTTGGTCGGGCCGAGGCTATAGTAAATGACACTTGCACAATGTGCCACGCAGTGGGACTGAACCTGGAACCATGTAGTTGGTAAACAAGCTACTTACCACACAGCCACTCTTGCGCCTATGGAATGAGAACAAAAATGTTACTGCATATAAAGACAACGACAGATACTAAGTTAGCAGTTAATTCTCTATTATTCAAGATTAAACTGGCCGAAAGCAACCTGTGCACTTTTTGTCAACGTGAGGTGGAGACGGTGTCACACCTTTTCCGGTATTGTGAATGTGTACAAGTCTTCTGACAATGCTTCTTAGATTTTCTGTATGAAAAGTGTATACTTGTTCGGAAAATGAAACTTGATCCACAGCTCATTCCATTCGGATTGAGAAAAAACACATGTACTGATGGCATCTTTGACTTGCTAATATTATTATTCTTTTATTCTTTTATGTTATCTCAGTCATTTGACTGCGGTCATGCTGAAGCACCGCCTTTAGTCGAACAAATCGACCACAAGACATATACTTTGTAAGCCTAGTACTTATTCTATTGGTCTCTTTTGTCGAACCGCTAAGTTACGGGGGACATAAACACACCAGCATCGGTTTTGAAGAGATGTTGGGGTCACACACACAACACACACACACACACACACACACACACACACACACACATATATCATATATATATATATATATATATATATACATACAACGGGCTTCTTTCAGCTTCCATCTACAAAACCCACTCACAAGTCTTTGGTCGGCCCGAGGCTATAGTAGAAGACACTTGCCCAAGTTGCCACGCGGTGGTACTGAACTTGGAACCCTGTGGTTGGTAAGCAAGCTACTTTCCTCACATACAACCACTCCTGCGCCTATTATTAAGGAATATCATATTATAAATATTATATTACGAATTATTAAGAAATATTATATTACAAACTAAATCCTAATTACCTATGCTCATATCATTGTTTATATAGGTGTCACTGAACTCTTATAAAATACTAGACTGTAAAGATATTCGTCAAAGGAGGAAGTTTTCAATAATGCTATTAATTACACTAAATATAAGAAACTCAATGTTCAAGTAGAAGAAATGTCCAACAGTAATTGCAATACGAAGCAAGTGATATATCAATTTAAAGTTGGTGAAATGTAATACGTCACTTTGAATATTAGAAGTGCAATATATCATCTGAAGTTATAAATTTGTAGCAAAATAATATATTGTTAAATGTATATATAAGTTATAAAGTATTGATGTATATTCAGAGACTTCTACCGTCGTGATATGAAAGCATCCATCGACGATTGACAATTACAAGTCGGATGGAGGATGAGTGTGTTATAGTAGAAAATTTTCCTCAAGGCCATTACCGATGTACATGAAACAGCTGCTAGTAGAATGTGAATACCGTCCTTCGACGATATTAAGCTGATTTGATATATGGCAGGTTAATAATTCAGATGAGTAAAAGAGTAAATGAGTAATTCAGTTTGCTTTATGGGTGAACAGCATTAAATTATGTGATGAGAGATACGATGTTGAATGGTGACAGTCAAGAAACGCGTTACTTTGATTCGGAGGCAAGTAAGGAAAAGAGATACCGTGATCTTTCTGTCGAAGATATTCAGAATGAGGAGAAAGGGAGGAAGTATCCTAAACACTAAGAACTTATCCATCCGACAGCTTACTACAGAGTATACTCCAAGAGAGCTACACAAATGACAGGTGTCGGTGTGTTAACTGATGCAAAGCATGAGGACCAAAGAACATGAATTCAAAACACAGAGGCTACATAAATTCCGGAAGCACCTGCCGACGCATTATCAATTCTGTTAATCAACCTCCCAGAATTGGTTCCTTATTTTATAGATTCCGCAAAGACGAAAAGCAATGCTGACCTTTACAGAACTTCATCTTAGACAAGTGGTAGCCATAAGCTCTAAACATTCGGATAATTCGCCTGTGCATGTTTTATACGTGTATACCATAACGCTTTATACATGCTAGGCCACTGGTGGTGAAATTTCTAAAAATATTCGCCATCCTATATATTTACGAATATGATTTTAGCATTTCGAAGATCGGTTCAGCATTCTTCATTTACTACCGACTGAAACTGCGCTTGCGCGGTGAATTTTGAAAAGTTATAACATATAATGATGAGACGCGTGTTATTTGTTTCTAAATTATATGTTAATTGTTAAGGCATGGTTACTGATGAGTATTAACCTAGCAAATTATTTTATTTGCTGAAGAAATCTGAAATCTAGGTATAACCGTAAAAAAATAATAAGGTAAAAGTTTTTATTTTTGATTCTCTTCGAAAATTGCTCTTAAATGTGGTTTTGGTCGTTTTGACTGCTTCTTCTAGCGTGTAAAATTTACCTGTTAAAGGTTTTTTGTTCTTGTGTTTAAATGTTCACTATTTTATATTGAGAATATATTGGCTATAGATAAAATATGTAAAAATATGACCAAATTATAACTTACTAAAGAAATATATCGGTTACGAAATTATGGCTTTTTACTCATCATTTAGTAAAGCAACTACTTATAATATTAAATATTTTCAACAATTCAGTTGCCGTGTACAATAATTATGTTAAGAGACTAATTTTCTCGAATACACATGCTTATTACATT
The DNA here is from genome assembly GCF_006345805.1 of Octopus sinensis. Taxonomy (NCBI): domain Eukaryota; kingdom Metazoa; phylum Mollusca; class Cephalopoda; order Octopoda; family Octopodidae; genus Octopus; species Octopus sinensis. Next base: position 21,389,378 of record NC_042999.1, read on the forward strand.
TTAAATTAATAATTACAACCATTGATAAATATAATTATTTTTCCCACTAATACTTCACTCTAATTCCATTCAACGAAATGCAATGAATTCATTTTTATATGTAATGTATTCAATTAACTGTAACTTATTTGTGCGACTACGTAAGCGATCTCATTGTCAGAGATATAACAGTAAATTATCAATATTTTGTGCTCTACTAAAGAATGTATACTATATCACAAAAATAAGAAGATCTATATTGAAAGTCCTCCTGTACTAAATAGCAAAGACAAATGTCTCTCATATGACATTCCACTGACAGGAAATAAGGAAATAACGAAGGGATTCATTGGATTATACAGCCATATGCTTTATACCTGGAAATATTGAATTAGTATATTAAAGTTTGATGATAAGTGCAATGTAATTGATTTTATATCCGCTCACTAAGGACCTTCTTGAGCCTCAATGGATATCATGAACTAAAACTATACTTTGCTTAATTCATACAAATTTCACATGATACAATTTGCTTGCTACAAACATTGCAAAACTTCATGATGAAACTATGATTAATTTTATGATGAATTTTAATGAAACTGTGCGAATGCGTTTTGATTCTTGATAATTCGTAATGCATGCTTACTTTAACATTTTGCTCTGTTATAAACAAACAAAATATGCGATTTAGAGAAGTAAGATTTGATAAGAAAAACATCGTTTTTGATGCTGAAGAATATGGCAAATTATAACTGTTTAATCTGTGGATGTGTTGAAAATATGATTAGAGTGTTGTACAATTTAGAAAGTAGGTTTAATGAAATAAGTAAATATAAATTTTACAATTATTCAAATATGATTTCATTGAATAGCTTCATACAAATATAGATATATGTGTTACAATCTCCCCGTTTGCCGTTATTCTCTATTCAAAGTTGCAATGTCATCAGTAAAATTGTTTGAAATATTCATTTGATTAATGTTACGAATGTGGTTTTGAAATGAAAATATAGAGAAAAAATATAGACGCCTGTCTAATTACTGAATATTCCCTCGCTAACACATTCAATGACATCCGTACACATTCACAGATCTTTCTTTTTGTATTGCAATAGTAACAGCTTCGTGCTGCCATACACTTTTGCCTTCTTTTCTGTAAACAATTCCTAACACATTTAGATTAATAACCTTGTATTAAATCATTTCTCTCCAGACATACAATCCTATGAAAACTTCCCGCAACGTCTTGTTTTTATTGATAGATCAACTACACCTTATTTCCTGTCTACCATGGTTATCAAATAACTAGACATGATTCTGTTCTGAAGCTTCTCGAAGCACCCCCAAAAAGCAATAAATACTAGCTTGTGTAAATTTATAAACCCTTTTGACGTCAGCAATATGGAATTATCCGTGGTAAGAATAAAGTTACTAAAATGGTTAGAGAAATTCGAGCGATTTTTTTTGGTACAATGGTATATGACCTGTTATATGTACAGATGTGTGTTCGAGGCCCTGGTCAGCCTTCGAAATTTCCTATCGAAAATAGTTTTTTCTACCCAATATTTTCATGCTATTATTTATAGCCTTATGTGTGCTCGTCGAAAGTTTAGAAACTTTTTATGACGACATCAACTAAAGGCATGTATTAACAGGACTAGTTGGTACACTGATATCGTTATTCAGAAGAATTTAAGTAATAGTTGACATCTAAGCGATTCGAACTCAGAGTCGGAGTAAAGTAGTTATTCTGACGCTTCAGCGACTCTGCCAAATATATTAAACGTCATAAAACATTAATAATTTTTGTACGTACCTGATGAGCGTGTCAAGCTTAAGAGATAGAATTTGCTGAAAAAAATTGTCTTGCTTAAATAAAAAAAAAAATTAACTAGATCTCTACAGGAAAAGATTTGAAGTCGCATCTATGAGTTGTTTAATTACTTCTCAACACCCATGCCCACTGGACCACCAAAGCAGCAACGACCTTAGTGGGAAAATTAAGATATTAAATTTGACGAGTGTGTCGAGTAAGGAAGAGAGGAAGTGAGAAAGAAAGTGAGAGAATGAGAGGAATTGGCTGAATTCTTTTGAATTCCATTCTAAGATTGAACTGACATTCACCCCTGGCTGTTAAAGGCCCAACCACACACAGACACAACACCCCACCAAACATATTTGTTTTACGTCTTCTACATATTTGAATTCCACCTTACACTAGATAACGTCTTAATGACCGAAGTTTAAATTTTGAATTTGTTTAAATTATAAAATTACACCTCAGCTAAAAAGCACCTTTTGGCTTTCGAATACAACCTTTGCTTTCTCTTTCTATAGTTTTGTTAAGTTAGAATTTCATTGTTTTGGTCAGGATTCTCCAATTTCTTTTTTCGGGTATCAAGTAACGGATGAAAGCATTAAAAAAAATTAAATTCATAGAAAATCAAAAATATTATTTCTATGTTTCCCTTTCCTTAATACTAACAAGAGCATAGTATGAGAGACATTTGGCTGTTATTTCTAGCAAATTGAACAACGACACAGAGTTGCTTAATTGGCTCATTTGTTGATGTGCATAAGTAAACAAAAACTAAAAGACACACACACACACACAGACATATGAGTGTGTCTGTGTTTTTCCCCCTACCAAGATTGCTTGACAACAGGTGATGGTGTGTTTGCGTCCCTGTAATTTAACTATTCAGCAGAAGGGACTGATAGAATAAGCACTATACTTACAGGGAATAAGTCCAGGGGACTGTTTCTTCGACTAAATGGTGGTGCTCCATCATGGCCCCCGTGAAACACCTGAAACAAGTAAAAGAATAAAAGAATACGAGAATACGTTCCGTACCACTAAACCAAGTGGTCTCTGAATATGTACGATGTATTTTAAGGCTAAATAGCAATTCTGTTTACGTTTGTGTAACAGATATTTTGCTTGGATTTGTATAGTATCAGTTTTATCCTTCTCTATATATTCTGTAGCTGTCGCAATATACTATTCTGCTATAGGCACAAGTCCTGAAATTTTTGTGGGGAGAGGGCCAATCAATTAGATCGACCCTAGTACGCAACTGGTACTTAATTTATCGACCCTGAAAGAATGAAAGGGAAAATCGACTTCGACAGAATTTGAAATCAACGTAAAGACAGACGAAATATCACTAAGCATTTCGCCGGCGTGCTAACGACTATTGCAGGTTCGCCGCCTTTAACTGTCACAATAAAGAAACATTTCTCATGGCACCAGCACACAATTTACAGATACTTACATTTTTTATATTTTCATTGAAATTTTCACGGGTCCAGCTAGTATATATTATTATTTTATGTTAGTGTATATGATATATATTATTGTAAGGCGGCTAGCTAGTAGAAACGTTAGCACGCCGAGCGAAATACTTAGCGGCATTTCGTCTGCCTTTACGTTCTGAGTTGAAATTCCGCCGAGGTCGACATTGCGTTTCATCATTTCGGGGTCGATTAAATAAGTACCCGTTACGCACAGTGGTCGATCTAATCGACTTAATCCCTTTGTCTGTCCTTGTATGTTTAGATTCCCTGTGGGTAATAAAGAAATAAATATATATTATAGTATATGCATCAAACTATGTCGATATTTATAGAACATATATGACATAGGCAAACTACTGAAAAAATAAACTTCATGACTTCAATCTTTTGATTTAATTCTATTAGTCAAGTTTATACTATTGTAGTCATTAGTGAAATCAGGCCTTGTTAACATACTTTTATAGAAATTTTACGTTACGTAGTAGGGTATCGGCTCGACCGATATTTAAAATATGTGAAGCATATCGCAGTTTATTTTTATCGGCTGGAATATTTTGTGCGTTCAGTGTAGGCCTGACTGTTGCATCTGAACTCAGCCTCGAAATTGAAGATGCTCTATGTCGTACTACATCGCTGCTGCATTTGGATTTTATGAATCATAATATTGTGTCATGGCTATTGCATCTGTTTCCGACCAACCAGAGTCGGATCCTTGAAAATAATATTGCACACGGACCTCCCTCTCTGACAAAGGCTTTAAACAGATCAATCAATGAAATAACTATGCTGTTGCTGGTTACATTGTGTGTTTTACATTATTATGATATCACCGAAAGTATGTCCACAACGTGTAAGCTATGTATAACTAAGTGTAGCGTATGTGTTGAATGAAAATATCTCTGTTAAATATATATAACCGAGAGTACATCTAATGAGATATTTGATTATAAGTGCCTTATTATTGAACAATCGAGAATCAATATCATGTGAACACAGTCTAAAATAACAGGGACACCCACTTGTTACAGATCATAGCTAAGCTTGCTACTAATGATGGTTGGCTAGAACTTTTCAAACACAGATGGTTAAAAGATGTTTCAACGGGAAAATTACCTTACTATTAGAAGTAATGCAACGGATATAGTTTGATCTTCTCATTGACTCTAGAAAACGAAAAATTCATAACATTGCACTGAGTAATTAGATTCGTTCTGCTAGAATATTTTGCGCTTTTTTGTTTAAGTTAGCCATTTTATTCGGGGCGCCTGTACATAATCGAGTGATCTGTTTTAGCAAAATCTACATGAAACAATAATATGGCCATAATATTAATGGTTTGAAAGTATTATCTTTACAAATAACATAAGAAAAATAAAGAGTGTGTCTAATAAACATATCACACTAAATTTCAAATAAAAATATATCTAGGGGTATATTTCACCGAACAAAGATAACAGAATGATAGTAAACAGTGATCGAAGTATTTAATCACTCTGTACATGCTGTCATAGATTAACGAGCCGTTCTCATTCCATATTACTGGTAATCATTCTGAAACATTGCTAGTTCTCATTGTGAGGACATAATTCTTTTGCTTTTAATCTCCTCTTGGTCATGGAGCACTGGAGGGGCTGTGAGCTGATCCCGCTATCTTCAAGCAAATGTTTACATTCTCTTATTCTCTTATATGTTTCAGTACAATGACTGTGGCCATGCTGGAGCACCACCATTGTAATCATCTTTCCACTTTCCACTTTTATCGGAGCGGCTTCTGGTTAAGGATAGAGTTCGATGCTACTGCCCTCTTGAGTTTCTTGCGTAGATATTGGCTCATCTGGGGTCTCGGTGAGCCAGAGGTCAAATTCACGTTTGAAAACGTCTACATCCACTTTATGGAGACTCCTCAGATGCTTCAGTAGACAGTTAAACAGCTGTGGGCCCTTGAAACCCAAGCTATTGCAGTACATCGTCCATGCCCGAGATGAAGCAGTCGACACAGAAAATAACTAAGATTGAGAATTTGTCTGCCACGACTTATCCCTGTGTAGGGACTCCTGAATGGAAGTTTTGACTGTTATTGAAAACCAGTAAAGGGAACCTTTCCTATTGCTTCATTTTCTTCCATCTTCTCCATTATATTGCTGACTACGTATTAGATATGTTTAGAATAACACAAATGCAAATTGATAATATTGAACATCATACGAAGCAAAAATACGAAGGCGTCGTATTTCTTCCTTTTATGTGGACGCTATAATAATAAATATAACAGTTCACTTCAAAGATTTAGCGAAACAAGATACTTTCTCCGACACAATGACAATAATGATAACGTAGTCTGACTTAGGTATAAAGTGAAAACTGGGTAAAATCGATTATTCTTCTCTGAAGTAATTAGTGATAAATGATTTTATTGACGAAATACGGATGAAAGCATTGGGTTTAGAATACCTCCTTCCAACATAGTGAGAAGGACGGTAATTTTTCTAAGTTCTGTAAAAGAACTTAGGTAATTGGGCCTCCAGCCACGCCTTTCACGGTACTCTTAGAGCCAGCAACGTTTCAGCAATCGCACATGATTTATGAAAAATATTATTTTAAGGGTATTTACGATTTGGCAGAATCGTTATAAAGCGGGAAAATCGCTTAGAAGAATTTCGTCCGTCTTTACTTTCTGATATCAAAATTCCGCTAAGGTCAATTTCCTTCGTCGAAGGTGATAAAATAAATAAATACCAGCTAAGTACTACGGTGAATGTAATTGACGTACCGCTCCTTCAAACAATCTCACCTTGTGCCAAAAATTGAAATCAATCTGGAATGTATTGCACGCGTCAACAAAGAATGACTTTTATAATTTACAATAGATTACGAAAAATTGCCTTCACTTGAGATGGTCCATTTCAAAAACAGAATGACGAATTTTAAAATACATAAGCTGCTGATTATGGAAATTTTAATGTAAGGCGTAAGAGTGGCTGTGGTAAGTAGCTTGCCTACCAACCCTATGGTTCTGGGTTCAGTCCCACTGCATGGCACCTTGGACAAGTGTTTTCTACTATAGCCTCGGGCCGACCAAAGCCTTATGAGTGGATTTGGCAGACGAAAACTGAAAGAAATCTGTCGTATATATGTATATATATAAATGTGTGTGTGTGTGTGTGTGTGTGTGTTTGTCTGTCTGTGTTTGCCCCCCACCAACATCGCTTGACAACCGATGCTGGTGCGTTACGTCCAAGTAACTTAGCGGTTCGGCAAAAGAGACCGATAGAATAAGTACTTAGCTTCCAAAGAATAAGTCCTGGGGTCGAGTTGCTCGACTAAAGGCGGTGCTCCAGCATGGCCGCAGTCACAAGACTGAAACAAGTAAAAGGGTAAACGAGTAAAGAGATATTTAACTATTTCATAAGAACAGCGGGTTACAGCGTGCACTATTCCCATTGGAAGCTAACTAACGAAGCCATTTCTGAGTAAATTTTAGAAATGCTTTACAGATCAAGGATATATTTCGTTCGTATCTTGTTTTGTAAATGAGTTTCAGCATTAAACGAAAGTTAGTTACGAAGAGAGACAGTCGTCTCGAAGAATTAAATATATTATATCTGTTTATATAAGATGGTGTCACCTGATCGCCACTAGGAATTTAGATAACAGGAATCTCATCATTCATGCATACACACAACACACAACACACACACACACACACACACACACACACACACACATATATATATATATATATATATATATATATATATAGAGAGAGAGAGAGAGAGAGAGAGAGAGACAGACAGACAGACAGACAGATAGACAGACAGATACATGCTAATGCTGAAGAGTGAGAATGAGCGCCCAGCTGTACATAGGTGGACAAATATTAACTTACAAATAATATATATATATAGAGAGAGAGAGAGGGGGAGAGAAAGAAAGAGGCACAGACAGAGAGACAGACAGTCAGATTGATATATATATATATATATATATATATATATATATATATATAGATAGATAGATAATAGATAGATAGATATCACGCATCGTACAATAACTGGAATTTTTTGCGAGACTTCGTCATATTGTGTCTCTGCGGATCATTTGAATTAGAGATATTGTTACTTAATTCTAAACACTTTTAACTCAATTGTTGGAGGTATTACACGAAAGACATTCTCAAACGCATTTCACGTATTAGATATAAAAATCGATTTTAAAGTTGTTTTAAACATTAATATAAACGTATTAAAACATATTACAACTTGTTACTACGTTGTTTTTTCTGCCATTTGCAATCATTTCTCCACCATTAATCGAGTCCCTTTCCAAATTGTAGTAATTTTATATCTCTTGAGAAAACGATGCATTCTTTTTAAGTTTTTGTTTCCGGTATCAGCGGAGAGATACGCTGAATCTGTTAGAAAAAAAATTTTAGTATTAATTTTCCAATTTAGGTAAGCTTACAAATGTCACCAATAGTTCATAAGCAACTTATGCACTATAAACGGTCTTTGTAGAAGCTCAAACATATAAACTGCATTTCGCAAACCATTTAGGTTACTGTATCTAATATAGACCAGTTGAGAATTAATTTCAGATCATTGAAGTAGAGATCGATAATGAGCTGTATTTGTTTCGCAGCTTAATTCATGCTTGCTATCCATAATGAGATTGTTTAAGAATTTCTGTTTTGAAGCATTCAATTGGCAGACTCGACAACGTTTATATGTTTATAAAGATCACTGCGAGGTTTCTTCACGGGTTTAATTTCCCGCCATTACTGCTGAAAGATGAAATCTGATGCAGTTATTAATCACATATGCCTGTGTGTTCTTAGTATTTACAGAGAGGTGGATCAGTGGATGTTACGTTTAAAAGGAAGCTTAATTATTTGATAAGCACTTTTTCAAACTGGCAAATATGTTGATGTTATGCGACCGAGGCCACCGTAGGGGCAATTTCATATTGACATCTAACATTTACTAACATTACTTTGATAAAAAGAAAATGTTACCAATTTCAAAGCCGCATCTAAGAAAAAAGAATTCCGTGTTTGCGCACGTCATTACAAGCAGTTCTTTGATGTCGCATCAAATATCTAGAAGACACTTCATCTGCTTGGATAACTTTCATATCAGTTTCATTCATAGTTCCGAGAGTAGTTTCAAAGCTCATTATATAGTCATTGTTTTGATGTAACATTTCCTGAAAATATAAGGTCTTCCTCTGAAATACTTGGGAAGATTAATAACGTTTCTTTGTTTGTTATTATCGTCTCTCACCTATGAATTATATCTGAACATACTTGTTTATTAGCATTTGGAAATGGAAGAAATGACAGTGGGCAACGAAATATTCGCTCCAATATTTTCAGTGTAGGTTTTCTATCCCCATAAAGTGCCTAAAATATGTAAAAAGTGACGTACCTTATTTCCCCAGAAATGAAGAAATGCGATACAGCCATAATTCCTTCTAAGAAATGCTTAAATAGCTCTAAAGATATCAGTATGAAATAGGGTTTTAGAACCCGATGTGAACATAATCAAACCCAGAGATTTTTTATGTTATCCTACGTTGTACATGTATTTCCCCAAGGAAGCTGACTCGATTACGTTCGTAATATATACTTTTGTTAGAATGAAATACTACTCATTATTTAAATTGCTACATTTTTTATGGCATAATTTCTAGTTTTGCTTTATTGAAGATTCAGTAATTGATCCTCTGACTGAAATTGATATTATTATTTTTATTGCTTTTCGTTTGATGAAGTGAATAGGACATGGAACTTGATCATTGGGTTCATTCTTTCCATAGATTGCATTCGTTTTTCAAGTCATTACAAAGAGTTTCAAATGATTTTCTTCTGATGCTGTGATCCTAAATAATTTGGCCTCTTGAAATTTTCAAGAAATCGCTGAGAATGTTTCATGATAAATTACTAAACTTGATACGCATAGGCACTTTGTGTCAATCATTGCAGTGCCGCCATGCTAAAGTACCACTTTCAAAGTACTTTCAAAGTTTGGCATATACGCTAACGGTATCCTTTACCAAACTTTTACCTTAACGGAACGTAAATGAACCAACTAAGCAACACACACATGCACGCCCACACGCACACATATTAATCTACGATATATTTATTATATGAGATATATATACTTTTTTACTTTTTACTTGTTTCAGTCATGTGGCTGTGGCCATGCTGGAGCAGCGCCTTTAGTCGAGCAAATCGACCCCCAGGACTTATTCTTTGTAAGTCTAGTACTTATTCTATCGGTCTTTTTTGCCGAAACGCTAAGTTACGGGGACGTAAACACACCAGCATCGGTTGTCAAGCGATGTTGGGGGACAAACACAAACACACAAACATATACACACACACATACACACACACACACACACACACATATATATATATATATATATATATAACGACGGGCTTCTTTCAGTTTCCGTCTACCAAATCCACTTACAAGGCTTTGGTCGGCCCGAAACTATGTTAGTTAGTTAGTTAATTTGGCTCAAAAGCAAATAGCAAGGCCATGTAGGGGGACATAGAGTTAAGTACAGGGTGGTGTTCATGTAAAGAGTTCAGGCCACTTGAGGTCCAGGGAGGCTTTGAACAAAGCGGTCGTCGGCATCTTCACCATCTCGTCTGGCAGCTTGTTCCACGGATCCGCAACCCGGACAGAGAAAGCTCCTCTCCTTCGATTGAGATGAAATCGTCGTAGGTAGAGCTTTTCGGAATGACCCCGCAGCCGACGCTCCGGAGCAGGAGTGAAGAACAGCTCTTTCGAGAGGTTACACTTCCCGCGTATGATGTTGTGGGCGAGAATGAGATCACCACGGCGGCGGCGTTTTTCAAGAGAATAAAGGTCGAGCGTCCTCAGCCTTTCTTCGTAGGACAAATTTTTGAGACTATGAACCATGCGGGTAGCCAGCCTCTGGACTCTTTCGAGATGCTGTATGTCTTTGAGGAGATAAGGAGAAGAGGCTTGAATCCCATACTCCAATATGGGTCTCACCAGCGTGACATAGAGTGGTAGGAATATGGCTGCTGTGAGCATTCCGAATGACCGTCGAATCAAAAACAGAATTCCGCGCGCTTTGTTGGCAGCATGGACGCACTGGGCCGAAGGCAAAAAGGAGGAATCCACCAAGATACCCAGGTCCTTTACCTGATCGGTCCTCTCCAGCAGCAGACGACCCGGCTCGAAATCAAGTTGAGTTGCAGGAGTAGAGCCGACAGGCAGATGACAGCACTTTGACACGTTCAGACACAGGTCCCATTCGTTAGACCACTTCCAAATTTGGTGGAGGCATCGACGAAGATCCTCTATACTACCGCGAGGAGCGACCAGTTTTATATCGTCGGCAAATAGAAGGGTGTGTTGCGTGAGGTCGTCGGGCAAGTCATTTATGAAGACTAAGAACAACAAGGGCCCAAGCACTGAACCTTGAGGCACGCCACTGCTCGCACTGGAGACGTCGGACCGCGAACCATTAACTTGAACTTGGAAGGAGCGATCTGAGAGGAAGGCACCAACCCATCGTACAATATCCGGATGGAAATTATATGCTTGAAGCTTGACAAGTAGTAGGCGGTGGTTTACCGAGTCAAAAGCTTTGGCAAAGTCCAATAAAACGATGTCAACAGCATCACTATCATCGAGGATGCGCGTCACCAATTCTTCCATTACTAGTAAGTTGGTCAAGCATGATCTCTTTGGCACGAAGCCGTGTTGGGAATCAGTGATCGAGGCTGTGTTTAGGAGGTGGAGCATCATACTATAGTAGAAGACACTCGCCCAAGGTGCCACGCAGTGGGACTGAACCTGGAACCATGTGGTTGGTAAACAAGCTACTTACCACACAGCCACTCCTACGCCTATCTCTCTCTCTCTCTCTCTCTCTCTCTATATATATATATATATATATACACAAAATAAGAAAATGGAGAAATACATCTAAATCATTTATCAACTACCAGAAAATACCCAATCATATACTTTATATATATGAACATTAGGGTTAAACATAAAAATATATAACAAAACAGCGTACATGAATGAGTAATACAATACAATAAGTACAATCATTATAAGAGGATATAAATAAATAAATATAAATAGATATAAATATAAATATACACTATATCTTACAGCTGTTTCGGCTCTCTTGTTAATATATATATATGTATATATATATATATATATATATATATATATATATATATATATATATATATATATATATATACACACATATTATTCGATGTGTTTCTCACAGTTTTTCCTCTAACAAATTCACTAACAAAATGCCCGATTTCACGCTTAGTGGGGTTGAATTCTGAACCACTTGGTTTTAAAAAGCGGCCTCCTTAAACACTCAAATGCACATAAAATTTTGAAGAAATAGCGGAGAGTATTAGAAAAGGATATAAAATTAGAATTATCTTCGTCAATACATAGAAATAAAGAATCGTTTATACATTGCCTGTAAATGTGCGAAGGCCCGTGGCCTCGTGGTCAGGGATTTGAGTTAATGAACGTAAGGAAGTGATTTCGATTCATGGAGAGGAATGTGCGTGGTGTTCTTGAGCAATATACTTTATTTCACGTTGCTCCAGTCCGCAAAGCTGTAAGCGAGTATCACGAAGACAAGGCGGTACCTTGTTCGGAGGGAATGTTGTGATCTCTGTTACATATGCGCCGAGGAAACCGGGCATAGGTAACCGGTCTGATGAATCCTAAGGCTAAACACCGAACTATTACTACTACTATTTTCTAAAACCTGGTATCTAAACTGGTATGATTCGGAGATGGAAACAAGCCATTACTGGTTATAGGGCAGTGGTACGTACAAATCCGCCACATCCGCCGAAGGTGCCATGCAATAGAACTGAACCTGAAACCACGTGGTTGTCAAGCAAACTTCTACCACACAGCAACGCCAATTCTTGTAATATCAATATTCTCTTTTCGCCCTTTTCAAGTCTAGCCAAGCTCATGGGCTCGGTTTCCCGGTTTCTGTGGCGTATGTGTCCCCCTCCCCCCAGCTGGACGAACGCCAGTCCATCGCAGCGTTACTCAAGAAACAGGAAGAGAGACTGTGAGAAAGTTGGGGCGAAAGAGTACAACAGGGGTCACCACCACACCCTGCCGGAGCCTCGTGGAGCTTTTAGGTGTTTTCGCTCAATATACACACACAACGTCCGGTCTGAGAATCGAAACCGCAATCCTCCGGCCGTGAGTCCGCTGCCTAACTACTGGGCCATTGCGCCACCACAATACCAATATTAGACCATAATAATTTTATGACTGCAATAGTTATGATATAATTATCAAGGGAGCTTATTTTATATGTATTTAACTTGTACGTTTGCAATAATTATGAAACATTTCTCACAAGTCTGTATATATTTTTATGTATAATTGCTTAATCCTCAGCTTATATTTTAATTTGTAGTTCAAGTGAAATATTTCATATTTTTATCTATGAATTTAATAAGTTACTTAATATGATGAATCATCTGCCATATATCATCTGTGAACATATATTCTTTATTTTAAGATAATGTATTAATGTGTTAGACGTCAGAAAATCTAAAATTACTCATGTAATTGTTATTCAAAATGACATGTTATCTCAGATCTTTAAAAATTATTATTATTCTCTGTTAGATGACCAATCAGGCTATTAACACGTTATCACGTTTGATCAGTGTAATCAAATGATTTGCGTAGACATTTGGCCAAATCGATGATCTTACTAAATTTGCAGTTCCAATGAGTAATTATAGGCAACGATAAGATGATAATACAGACTGTTCTTTTTATATTGTTAGTATTAAAGGGATTTCTTTGTAGCAGACATAAAAAAATTATTTACCAAAACGTGAATGCAACGAAAATAATTACCACGATATCAAACATTACTTATTTATTTACTGCCCACAAGGGGCTAAACAGAGAGAGGACAAAGAAGGACAGACAAACGGATTAAGTCGATTATATCGACCCCAGTGCGTAACTAGTACTTAATTTATTGACCCCGAAAGGATGAAAGGCAAAGTCGACCTCGGCGGAAGTTGAACTCAAAATGTAACGGCAGACGAAATACGGCTACGCATTTCGCCCGGCGTGCTAACGTTTCTGCCTGCTCGCCGCCTTTGCAGTTCCAATGAGTAATTATAGGCAACGATAAGATCATTCTACTGACTGTTCTTTTTATATTGTTAGTATTAAAGGGATTTCTTTGTAGCAGACATAAAACAAATTTATTTACCAAAACGTGAATGCAACGAAAATAATTACCACCATATCAAACATTACAAGTTTCTCGAACCCAACATGATGAACTCAACTCGAATGAAAATTGACCAAGAAGCGATTGCTGACAGTGTGTTTATATTTTCGCCAGATTTCGAATGCGGAAACAGATACAGTGAGGTTCCACTTCTTTTTACATAATGATACTTTAGTTTAGGACGATTTTAAAATTGTCAAAAGCTGAAGAAAAACTCTTCATCTTTCGTTTAAAAGGAAGACATATACTTGTTGAAAGCTCAATTGTTTATATGTACAGAAAGCGAAAGTTCATTTCAAAGTAGACGGTTATGTTATTGTCATGGAATTAATGGCCTTTTAGGAGGTTTTCTGAGAGGCATGTTGTAAGTGAATGGCGACTTTTATACCGGCATCAGTAGGAACACCTAAATCTGTTTTATTGCATAATGGATATTTAAAACCATTTAGCCCCATCATTTCTTTAATGCATTCAAAATAATCTATGTGAACATGAAAATTCTTTTTAATGCAATTCAATACAACGATCACAATACTTGTGGAGAACTTAAAGTAATTGCTATTGTAATGGGCATGCAAAGGGGATGTATGAAGCACTGCTACTTTACCTGTGAAACTGTCCCTCTATTACTGAGCATTATACGAGAAACGAATTGCCGAAAAGGTCCTCAAATATGCCTCAAATAATATTCAATGTTTCCTTAAGTAATGAGATGAAAATATTTACATTAAGCCTTCAGGTTTTAATGTAGATATTTCCTATGAGCATATGTATAAAAATAATTTGATGGGGATCTCAATTCCTTGAAGAAATATTTACAAAATCACATACTGTATAAATAAAAGACTGAGTTTTGTGGGGCCATCGATACAAGTGGTAATAAAATATAAAAATGCTGAAGTAAGATATACAACGCAGGCAGAAGCATCAATGCGTGGTAAAAAAAAAAATATCGTTTAACAACCAGGAGGTTTCGTGTTCAGTCCCACAGCGCGGCGCTTCGGGCTATTGCCGTCTGTTGTAGATACGGATCGACTAATGCCTTGAGAGTGAATTTGGTGGAGGAAAATATGTGGAAGCCCGTTGTGAATATACGAGCGGGTGCTGAAAAGTTTCCGGTTTTAAAGGTAACGTGAAAGATATAGTTGGAGTCCCAAACTTCCGAGTTTTTTATACGACTTAGAGAAACTGAAGGGCCGCTGCAATAAGTTTATGAATCTCGGAACGTAATGTCTTAGATAAAATCATAATTAATTGGTCCCCTTGTATTTAATTTTACCAAAAGCCAGAAACTTCTCAGCAACCCTTCGTAGACATACATGTATGTATATGTATGTATGTATGTATGTATGTATGTATGTATGTATGTATGTATGTATGTATGTATGTATGTATGTGGCGGCGAGCTGGCAGAATCGTTAGCACACCGGGCGAAAAGCTTAGCGGTATTTCATCTGCCGTTACGTTCTGAGTTCAAATTCCGCTGAGGTCGACTTTGCCTTTCATCCTTTCCGGGTCGATTAAATAAGTACCCGTTACGCACTGGGGTCGATGTAGTCGACTTAATCGATTTGTCCGTCCTTGTTTGTCCCCTTCATGTTTAGCCCCTTGTGGGTAATAAAGAAACAGGTATTTCGTCTGCCGTTTACCTTCTGAGTTCAAATTGCGACGAGGTCGACTTTGCCTTTCATCCTTTTGAGGTCGATTAAATAATTACCAGTGACGCACTGGGATCGATGTAATCGACTTAATCTCTTTGTCTGTCCTTGTTTGTCCCCTCTATGTTTAGCCCCCTGTTGGCAGTAACAAAATATATCTGTATGTTTATATCTGGGTCTGTGTAAGTTTCTTTATGTGTGTCTCTGCGCTTCAGTTTGTTTCCGTCACACCCGTTTGCATCAGGTGTCTGTTTCTTTACGTCCAGTAATCTAACGTTGGTTGAAGTACCAATATTAAAAAGAACACACACTAGGGTCCATTTGTTATGCTTCAAGGTAGCTAGCATAGCTTCAAATCATTAACTGAAACAAGTAAAAGATAGTCGGTAAAAGTAAATAATGATATGGCATAAAAATGGAAATTACAGGCTTCCATATTTCAAAAATGGAGTTGAGATGTTGATTGATTCTTTGATATCATGAAGTACTTCGGGTGCACAAAATTACATTTCTTACGTTTAAAGATTTCATTCTTAAAGATCAGGATGCAGTTTATGAGCCACATGACGTGGTATTCACTCTGACATTAAACATATACAAACAAATTATCAAAGATTCTGAAATGAATGCAAACACGATAGAGACAAATGCTGGCGTTTATATCGTAACCATAAATTTCCATTTATAAGAAAATATGTTATATATATATATATATATATATATATATATATATATATATATATATATATATATATATATATATATAATATATATATATATATATATACATATATATATATATATATATATATATATATATATGTATATATATATATATATGGTTCCGGGTTCAGTCCCACTGCGTGGCACCTTGGGCAAGTGACTTCTACTATAGCCTCGGGCCGACCAAAGCCTTGTGAGTGGATTTGGTAGACGGAAACTGAAAGAAGCCCGTCGTATATATGTGTATATATGTATATGTGTGCGTGTGTGTTTGTGTGTCTGTGTTTGTCCCCCTAGCATTGCTTGACAACCGATGCTGGTGTGTTTATGTCCCCGTCACTTAGCAGTTCGGGAAAAAAGACCGATAGAATAAGTACTGGGCTTACAAAGAATAAGTTCCGGGGTCGAGTTGCTCGACTAAAGGCGGTGCCCCAGCATGGCCGCAGTCAATTGACTGAAACAAGTAAAAGAGTAAAAGAGTAGTATATGGGGGAAAAGTGAAGATAGAAAATGCTAAAATGATTTTTAAAAAAACATTTCAATCCCGGTTTCAGTCATTGAGACTTTTTCAACTGTAACAATTAAACAATTAAATTTAGAAAAACTAAAAGAAAAATCATTTTAAAAGAATATCTGCATAGTGTTCAAATGCAAGTGGCATTTTCCTTGTTTCTGCCTGTCTCTGTTCCTCTTGTCTATTCTTGTGGGTTCGAGGTCGTTGGGAATTCTTGGTAGGGAAGAAGAAAAAGGAAAAAAAAGAAGAAGAAATCACATGTGCTGGACAGCTGTCTTGGTACGATGTATACGAAAGTATCTTGCAAGCGTTGTAGTTACTGAAATAAGTCATAAAATGAAGAAACAGGAGTGGCTGTGTGGTAAGTAGCTTACTTACAAACCACATGGTTCCGGGTTCAGTCCCGCTGAATGGCACCTTGGGCAAGGGTCTTGTACTACAGCCTCAGGCCGACCAAAGCCTTGTGAGGGGATTTGGTAGACGGAAACTGAAAGAAGTCCGTCGTATGTGGGT
Source organism: Octopus sinensis (assembly GCF_006345805.1). NCBI lineage: Eukaryota > Metazoa > Mollusca > Cephalopoda > Octopoda > Octopodidae > Octopus > Octopus sinensis. Next base: position 21,406,373 of record NC_042999.1, read on the forward strand.
GCATGTGTGTATATGTTTGTGTGCCTGTGTTTGTATCCGCCAACCGATGCTTGACAACCGATGCTGGTGTGTTTATCTCCCCGTAAATTAGCTTTTCGGCAAAAGAGACCGATAGAATAAGTACTAGGCTAACAAAGAATAAGACCTGGGGTCGATTTGCTCGACTACAGGCGGTGCTCCAGCATCGCCACAGTCAAATGACTGAAAGAAGTAAAAGAGTATTTCTCTCGACTGGCAGAAAGGGAGACAAATACTGTGTGAAACCAGCAGTAACGAGTTATCTATTACGAAGATGTCTGAAATTATTTATGTACCTGAAGTCAGGTTTTTATATAGTTCCACAAGAAATTATCTTACTGAACATGCTACTTAAGTGCGTCCAAATGTAAATGATTTCTTAGGTGATAATATATGAGATAAGTGTTTTATAAGTACTTCACATGGTGCATAAAATTGGTATTAACCGGGTAATTTTCACAAAAACCACTGTGCAAAAAATTATTCTAAATTTTGAAACACTTAGTGCTTGCGATATATAAAGTGATCTATACACATATACACACATACAGGCCTACACATATTTACACACAATCGAGATATCTTACCGATACACAGGCGCCTCACATATATATATATATATATATATAATCTCCGTATTTATCTACACGCCAAACAAATTTCAGTATCTGAAAATAATATACAGGTGCCAGAACGAAGGACTGAATAAATATTCGATTAAGATTAGGAAGAATAAGGTTTTCACTACATTTGTGAGCGTGCACGCACGCGGGCGTGTGAGTATAGGAGCAAGTGTAGATGTACATGTGTGTATATATAAACGTACATGTTTGTATATAACTAAATGAATATTTACATATATGTGTATACATGTATATGAATATATATCTGTATCTATATCTAAGTGCATTTATGCATATAAATGCATTCATATATATATATATATATATATATATATCTATATATATATATATATATATATATATATATAAATAATTTCATATATATATATATATATGTATACATACACACATACACTATATATATATGTGTGTGTGTGTATATATATGTGTGTGTATGCATGTATATGAATATATATCTGTGCCTATGTCTAAGCGTATTTATGCTTATAAATGCATATATATATATATTATATATATATATATATATATATATATATATATATATTAATATGTATGTATACATACACACATATATATATATGTATATATATATATATAGTATATATATATATATATACATATATATATATATATATATCTATATATATATATTTCATATCCTGTAGATAAATGGGCTTCATATGAGATAATTTCTATTTTCTATTAAAAGGTAATCAGCCATATTGATAGCTTCTATTTTAGAAAGCGCTACATACTCCAGAAGCAATTTAATAGTAAAAGCCAAAATAGCAGCGAAGTGAGGGATGGGGTGAAATACAATGATTGGTGACACATTGTGAGCTATTTGCATGTTTGCTCGATGCATTTTGGAATAGATAAATATTACTAAAATAATAAAGAATTTCAAGAACGATTTTGAACGCAAAATTAAGATCTTTGAAAAATGCAATTTACATTCAGCCATCTATCATCCCTTCCATACTTCTATGTATGCATATATGAATATAAATACGTTCACATAACTATACATATACATACATACATACATACATACATACATACATACATACATACATACACACAAATATATATATATACATACACATATTAGTATATATGTGCGGGTGTGTGTGTGTGTATTTTGTGTGCATGAGTGTTTATATATACATATCTATTTATCAATCTTTCCCTCTCTCTCTCTCTCTACACACACACACACACATATATATGATTGATTGATTGATTGATTGATTGATTCTAGTTTCAGCTTATGAGCTGTGGCCATGCTGGGGCACCGCCATTTTATATAAGATATATATACATATATATATATATATATATATATTTATATATATATGTACATATATATATATATATATATATATATATATATATATATATATATATAATATATATTTATATATATATATATATATATGTATATATATGTATATATATCTTATATAAAATCCGTCTGTCTGTCTGTGTGTGTGTCTTCTAGGATTTCGGGCATCCTCCTTCTGACTGCGGTCAAATTTGATATGTAGTTACCGACGGTATCATGGCGTGTATAAGTCTAGAAAGATCGCTGAGAATGCGATCGATAAAGCCGTGGGAACGTGCATTTGTACGCGCAAGTACATCAGCACCGTCCATTGCGCGGGAGGCGTTTTGCTCGTATATATATAAAAGTAATCAAGCAACGCCGGGTTCAGTTACTAGTTAATATGTAACTGTCAGATGAATGACCGCTTGAGGGTTTGTAGTTGTTATAATTGAGTATTCATTTTCACTAAAAGAGAAAACACACATATATACACATAAATACACACATAAATACACACACAAATCACAGACACACAGACACAGACACATACACACATAAGAAACAAGTTAAAATAATGGTCATTACATACTTTATCCTTTTTCGAGCAAATTTGACTTACAACTGTTTCCAGTTATCATTATAGGTACGTTGCTGATAAGTTTCCTCAAATGGTCTATCGCTGAATTGAGGGGGAAAAAAAATATATATATATACGAGGGGCGTTCAATAAGTAATGCCCCTGACCCACTTCCCATAGCAGTAGAGCAACGAAACTTGGCACAGTTATTAGTCTTTTTCTACATAGAAACCACCCAGAGTTACGCATTTCTCCCATCGTTTGATGCGCGTCTGGAGACCGTTTTTGTAGAAGAACCCAGCTTGGTCCTTCAACCTCAACGTGACTTCAGAAATCAAGGCTGCATCATCTGGGAAACGCTTTCCTTTCAAAAACAACTTCATGATTGGGAAGAGGTGAAAATCAGAGGGTGCAAGGTCAGGAAAGTAGGGGGTATGGGGAGGATTTCATAGCCATACGCCTGTGCTTCTGATCTGGCGACAAGCGAGTTGTGGACCGGAGCGTTGTCCTGCAGGAGGAGGATGCCTTTGCTGATCTTGCCCCGCCTCTTGATTTTGATAACTTCTCTTAATTTCCTCAAAAGTGAAGTATAATAGGTTCCTGCAATTGTGGTACCCTTTGCCAGGAAATCTGTCATCACTATTCCGTCCTGGTCCCAGAAGACTGTGAGCATGACCTTGCCAGCGGAGGGCTGCACCCTTGCCTTCTTTGGAGGGGGTGAGTCACGGTGCTTCCACTGCATTGACTGGGCTTTGGACTCTGGATCATCGTGATGGACCCAGGTTTCATCCTGTGTAATCAGTCTTTTGAAAAATTTTGACTGATCTTCTTGGCACAATTCCAAATTCACCCTCGAGCACTCGACACGTTCTTGCTTCTGGAAAGGCGTGAGCAACCTGGGAATCCATCTGGCAGACACCTTTTGCATATGCAAATGGTCATGAATGATAGTTTCTGCAGACCCGGTACTAATCTTGACCTCATGGGCTATTTGGCGAATAATTATACGTTGATCTTCCAAAATGGCAGCCTCAACTTGACGGACAGATGCCTCATCAATGGCAGAAGGGGGCGACCAGATCTGGGAGCTGTTTCCACAGAGTTCCGACCATTTTTGAATTCACGATGCCAGCGTTTCACAAGGTCATATGATGGAGCATCATCATCATAAGTTACTTTCATTTCATCAAAAGTCTCCCGTGGTGTGCGTCCTTTCAAATACAAACACCGGATCACTGCTTGACACTCAACAGGCTCCATTTCACACTTGACTCGGTTCAAACACCTGTAAATCAGAAACCACAATTAATTCAGAGCTGTAATTTGCCACTTACTCTATAGAGATATAGATAATTGCACATGCAAAATTTCAGCTAGATCAAACAACTGCAAGTGGGTCAGAGGCATTACTTATTGAACGTCCCTCGTATATGTATGAAAGTGCTTTTTGTACATGTGTGTGATGTATACAAAGAGCTGAAATTAGAAATAATCTTGTGGTGTCATTTGAATTAAACTATATATACCAACATATATGAATATGTGTGTATGTGCTTGTGTGTGTGTGTGTATGCCTACATATACTATTATATATACCTATATATATATATATGTATATATGTGTGTGCACGCGCGGTGTGTATGTATGCATCTGTATGTGTGTGTATATGTATGAGTTTGTAGACATAAATTATGTACCTTCCTATATGTACAGGTGTTCAGATTCATAAACAAAAACATCTAAACTAATAAGGATTTCACTGATTAGATGATAATATATACGATTCAAAACCTTTTTTTTTTTTGTTTCGTGATGGAAAAATATACATACAAGTACATTCCATATAAAATTTGCAAGTTACATCTATTAGTTAAAATAGTGTTACTGAAAACCTTGTTTTCCTAAGGTTCATTCTCTTCCTTTCACTCGCTCTCTCTCTCCCTCTCTCGCTTATATTTCTCCTTCTGAAGATCATTATATGTTTCTCTCTCAGTGACACATTAATAATCCTTTCTACGTTGTCTTCGTCTATCTGATTCTATCGATACTTATTCATTGAAATATAATGTGTAGTCGTTCGCAGGTGTTTGTCTTTTCAACTTTGAATTGTGTCTTTCTAAATAGTTTGTATGTTTATAATATATCGCTGTACGGCATAATTAAAACTTAAAGAAGCACAAGCTCAGTGTATACAACGCAAACAGCTGATAAAACAAATGAATTAGCAATAAGTTTGAAGACAGAAGACAGAATGAAATGCTTAGCAAGGCGGCAGCCATATATCACAGTGAAATATTATGATACTAGATACTCAGCAGACCTCATTTGCAGACATTTCAGCTCAATAAAAGGCGAATTTAATGGAGTAAGGTACAAAGACAAATAAAAGACATCAAGTGAAGAATTTAACAAATGACAAGTCTGAAAATTATTGTCATTATTACAGATATTTCTTCTTTACAATATTCACGACACAATACTTTCAGTCTTTAATAATTGAAACATTTGCCTCCGGTGCTTGCACTAATTTATAGAGTCGTATTTTATTTCAAAGAAACCATTTTCAAATATAGAAAGTGAATATCTCAGGAAGTTTTCTAAGCTGGCTTATGGAAAAATTTGAATGCAATAAAAATGTTAAGCCAACAATGCAAATAAATCAGCTTTAGCAGCATAAATTTATGAAATAAAACTGCAAACGATGTGCTGCAGTCTGGAATTGTTGGTGAATGTAATGCGGTTTTGAAAAGAGACCGATAGAATAAGAACTCGGCTTACAAAGAATAAGTCCTGGGGTCAATTTGCGTGACTAAAGACGGTGTTCCAGCATGACCACAGTCAACTAACTGAAGCAAGTAAGAGAGTAAAGAGTAAAAGACTACTCCACCACAGAATCAATAACGAGACTAACGCTCTCATAGTTCGACCTGAACTCTCTACTGGTTCATTCCATTCATAAGACTCGTCTAGTCCACTGACAGTCATGTGCGGGGAGGTCAGTTCACTCCACAATAAAGTTATAAAATTACATTGCAAATTCTATTTCTGACATACGTTTCGGTTTTTGTCTCATGATTGTTTATGACGAGATTTGAACTTTAAACATAGTTGTAAAGAATGGAAACTTATATTTCAAGTACAGCTCTATGCTTCACTGTGTTAACATATGTATCAGACTCTCAAATAAAAGAGTACACATGTAATCACCATGATCACTTTAATCAACTTGACCGACCAGTCCGTCGGGCGTCCATTTGACACCGATGGTCACAGCACGCTGTCCACTCCTCTCTGGATCGCGCCTTTCTCATCCACGTGATCCCAAATGGGCGCCCTATAGTGTCAAATGGACGCCCGACAGACTGGTCGGTCAAGGTGATATCATGTGTACTCTTATATTTGAGATCCTAATACATATGTTAACACAGTGAAGCATAGAGCTGTACTTGAAATATAAGTTTTCATATCTTTGTCAATCAACGAAATAGTCTCAGCAATTTATCCTTTAGACTCTCAAAAATGATTTGTCAAAATTAAATCTATATGGGTAACAGAAGGAATGTTTTCAAATTTGGACAGATACACTTGTGCTAAGAACTAGATATATTTGTCTGAAATAATATGCAAATTTATGAAAACATTAAGTCAACATTTAGTGCTATGGGAATATCATTATGTTCCAAGGTTATGTTTTGTTCAAAATCAGTCTCTAAAATCAATGTCCGAATGCGCAATTTTTTACTAGTCTATCATGATGTTTGCACATTTCTAGAAATTCTACAAAATGTTAGCATTTTCTTGGCGAAAGGTGTAGAAACACATTCTAAATGCTGCACTAAGTGGGTTCTAATTCAAAGCTAGTGCGGTTTATTGAATGCTATCATAGAGATATTTGAAAGCTTTTGTAAACTTTTAACAGTAATCTTATGTGTTGTTTTCAGATACATTGAGAATGGGCAATGGACTTTCAAATTGATTAACGGAAGACTTAATATATTACTTTGCTCAGTTTGTGATAATATTTTCATTGCTGTAAGCTTTGTTACGTAAGAAAATGAATAGTACTCGCGTGATATTACACTGAAATAACCAATGATTACCGAAGTAACTTGAGGATAAGAGTAGATTACGTTGGGAACATCTGTAAGAAGTTTGAGAAAGCTTTAAGAGAAATAGTCAGAATGAAGCAAAATAAGGTCCTTTTCATGAAGAAAGAAAGATTATTCTTTTCTAATATAAACAGAAATACCGGAACATAAAGAAAATAGGAGTGTCTCAAAAATTTGTGAAATGCTTTAATCAGGTTTTTATAACTTACTAGCATTATCGCCCGGCGTTGCTCGGGTTTGTTTCGAGCCTTTAGAATCAGAATTTTTGAAAAGTAAAACTTTTGCATTATGCAGCTTGTTATTCTCTTTAAGTGAACATTTTTGGGGTTGAAATACACCGAAAAATGGAGTCAAAGCAGACAAAAGATCGTAAAAAATAGGGATTTTCATGAAAAAAAAGGACCTTTTTGATGTAAATAATTTTTGGTGTTAACATGGTCCGATTTGAATTTTTTTCTTCTACGGAAGGAGGAGCAAGCCTTCTTCTATCATACTCTAGCGGAGGAGATAGTGTTTGTTGAAGGCTACCAAACCTGCCACACACAGACAACTTCAGCTTTATATATAGAGAGATTAATAAAACTACGAAGTGCTGTTGCTAAGTATCCACGAGAAATTTCAGGTAATGATTATAACATCGATATTTAAAAGCGATACATTGATATCACTGGAATATATGATTAAGAAATTTTCCGGGAAGAAATCATATTTTGTTGTTTATCTTTGATTATACATTTTCAGAATGAAGACAAACTAATATTTGCTGAACGGTCGAATTTGGTGCACTCATGTTTAAGAATTCCTGGAGGAAATCGTGTCCTTTGCTGGAGTGGTCACAGTGTTCAAAACTATAATCAGTTTTCGAAAAAATATTGCAATCGTCTTAATATTTACATAAAGAGAAAAGCATTAAATTTTTTTAAATATTGCTTCCCCCTCTCCACACAAATGATGTTGTCCGAGGGAGGCAAAGGCCGATACAGTTTGGCACCAGTGACGTCGCAACTCATTTCCACAACTGAATGAACTGGAGCAACGAAAAGAAAATGTTTTGCTCAACACGCAGCCCGGTCCGGGAACCGAACTCACATCCTCACGATCGTGAGCTCGACACTCTAAACACTGAGCCATGCGCCTTCACATATGTATACACACGACCCCCCCCACACACATATAATAATATATACATATATACATGCATTTGAATATATATGTTTGTGTGTGAGTATTCGTGTATGTGGGTGTATATTTGCATGAGTGTGTCTTTGCGTATGTATAAAAATATGTATATACATATAGTATATATACATATATAACATACATATATATATATATATATATATATAATATATATATATATAATATATATATATATATATATATATATATATATGTATATATATATATATATATAATATATATATATATATGTATATATATATATATGTGTGTGTGTGAGTGTGTGTATGTATATACACAGACACACATATCGGTTGATGGGTGCATGAATATTTATGTCTGTGTATGTATGTGTGTATGTATGTGTATGCATCTATGTATGTGTGAATGTATGTATGTATGTATGTAAGTATGTGTATATGTATGCCTTTATGTTTTTACATATAATAAAAAAAATATTCACTTTCTGTAATTGAATATAATTAACAATTCCACGAAATGTTTTGCAAAAATAATAATCGTGTAAGTGAAGTTTTA
>NC_042999.1:21422264-21447264 GCF_006345805.1 Octopus sinensis
TGTGTTCATACGCATGGCATTTGCCGTCCGTTCTAGATGGTCCAATGATCTTCAGCTGGAATGATCTACAAGGCAAAAGGCATTTTACTGGAGATCAGTATGCTTCCATGAATGAAAATCTTCACTCACAATTCCGATTTTCTTTTCTTTTTTTTTTTCTTGTGAAAGGAAAGCCCGCCACAGTCTTGGAACTGTGATATTATAATTGGATTCGACTTCAAGTTTTGTCATATTCACATTTAAATATTTCTGCTAGAAACAACATTTTGATATAACCAACAAATTCGTTAATCGCATCAGCTTTTTCTTGTCAAGATATAAGCTTAACATATCTTTTATAATATTGCATTTGACTTGTATTTAAGTATAGAAACAAATTGTTTATGACAACAAATATACCATTACATTTACGTATAGGATATATGCTAAGCAGACTACCATCTAATTTTATTTCTGAACGGATTGTACAGTACATACTTAAATGTATTAAGTGCGGGAAATTCGATAGACAAAATATAGATAAGAAAAATATAACTGGACGATATTAGTTACGGTCAGATCAAGATTATATAAGACTTGATGATGAACATATAAATTTTATCATGTCATCAGTTTGTTCATCAAATATAGCATTGATCATATGTTTATCGATCGAGAATTCAAACAACATCCAGATAAAAGTAATTCAAATGTGTTAACCAAACAGTAAACTGCATAAGCAAGAAAACCACTGTTTAACAATCGTGCATCCATGTTGCGATCCAGAATGGCGTCTGTAAATAGTTTTATACGTCAGAACAAATAGACAAATAGACCCAACATATGATGTCACTATTTTAATTAGTTCTGCTTCAAGATATGCATTGTACACAATTTTCTCTTTCACACACAGACACACCTCCTGAAATCTTAAATTTATATAGACTTTATATCTAAATGCTTTAATTTTAAGACGCATTTTCCGCTGTTGATATCACTGTGGCTTAACACCGACGCATTTCTCAACGAATCAAAGATATCAAAGGAATGATACAACAATTAGTGAGATATATGTTATCGATATAGAGTAATAACTTGTTTAATTCATTCTGACATTTACGAAGCCTTGGTATAATTTAAAGAAACATTGACTGATATGTTCCTTCAGTTATGTAGCGGTAAATTTGCCCTTTATTGACACATTCGCGGTTGCATAACGGAAGTTCGCTGAACCGGGAAGCAACTAAATTAAACACTGTTACAAGAGCCACTCGTCTTTCTATCTTCTTTAAATAAAACAGAAAGATATTGATGTAGAATCACCAGTTCTGAAATGTATTTTAAGCATCAATATTTAGAATAATTGGATCTTTTCGGTTTGAACGGCAGTTTTTTCTAGCGGTGTCATATGAAATTGTCAATTATAACCCTAGTATCGATTTATTGCATTTCAATCTGTTTTAAGGTCAGGGTTAGTTAGAATTAGGGTTAGGGATGGGGGGAAGGGTATCTTTTTTTTCTTCACAAATGTAAATAAACCCAATCTGTTTCTTAAACGAGGGACATATTCATACGGCACAGAATGTTTTTTTTACCTCAATAGACGTCAGTGATTGGTCGAAATTGCAGAAATTGAAGTAAAAAAAACAACAAATTATAGAATTTTCTCAATAAAGCCAAGAGAAAAAGATGTTTTATAAACACTTTCTACCAGTATACGAAGTTTGAAATTTTTTTAGTTACCTAGAAATTATGTTAAAAACTGCCGTTCAAACCGAAAAGATCCGAATAATTTCAAAAGATGGACGATACAGAGGACGACATTCAGCAATCGATTCATTAAAGTACGAGAGATTATTCAAGAGAATATACAAGAACACATGGAACAGTCCAAAAAGTCACTGCATTAGTAGATAATGAATTAAATGGTTTTGATAATCATAAAAACGTATTATGGCCATGAAAATACCCATTTCGAATAATACAAACGAAGGCTTATTCTAAGCAATAGGCGCAATTACAATAATTGCAAGGAACATTTTGACGCATAAAAGGATTTAAAAAAGAGAAAGAAGGTAAAAAAAATAATAATAATAATGCGGAGGAGAAATATCTCATTCATTCTCGTTTATATTGTCGAAAATAAAATCAAGAGACAGACAATGTTTAGAACATTTATGGGAGTGATAATTTTTCTTTCAAGAAAGAAAATTTTGCACATGAGAAGAAAAATGAGGAAGAACTCCTCATCGGGAGTAAGAGCATCAATTATTTTGAAGAATTTATATAGACTCTGAACTACTAAAAATTCCAAAGTTATTCAATGCACGTATTGTATATATTTGATTCATAACGAAGAAGTCATAAAATACCCCAAAATTGAAAATGGTCCAGAATGTCTCTTGACGATCTGAAGCAAAGCAAGCAGGTGATACAATAAAAAATATAAGATGCTTGCTCTCCACGCTTTTATTTTTATTCACAGGTTTTAAGTTGAAATATTTCAAAGCAAAACTATAATGACTTTCAAGAAAATTAGGTATTGTAATGGGGGTTCAAATACAAAAGCGATCATTCGCTCAACAATTGTCCTTTGAAATGAAGATCGCAGTAACGCTTTACTTTAAAAATATATTGTGAGGACATATTTGCATTTCATAAAGAAGTGATGTATGTGGATTATAAAAAGAAATTACTGACACAGTGGATATAACTGAGATTTTATAACTGGTGAAGAATAACGTGATATATTCGGTGTAAAACCCCAAAATCTGAGAAATATAGCGAAGGCATAATGTGATCCGAATTAGAAAATGTTAGACTAAAACAGCTTTTATTATTATTATTATTTTTATTATTATTATTATTATTATTATTATTATTATTATTATTATTATTATTATTATTATTATTGGTGATCTCATATCAAGATAAACAGCACATGACCTTGCATGTGGAGCCCAGTTAGAATTTTCGTCTGGTCGAGTAACCCATCCCGCTCAAAAGGTCCCTGAATAAGGATTGTTTAAGGATTTTGAACGAACCACCCATGTTTCCAGAGGTGAATTATCCAAACCTCCAAGAATTCCTTTCAACACACGGCTATGTTGCTCCTCCACGAACATGTATGAACATCTTCGAGCAGAATCAGAATTTCAACTGCTTCCATGACTTAAGCCGAGTATAGATAGCATAGTAGAACAGATTTAACTGAGAGCCCGCTCAGCGGTAGCGAACGCTGGACCTATCAAACAAATGTGTAACCCAAACGACTATACTTCATTTTATTTTTCTTATGTATATACTACACATGCGCATAATATACATATAGACACATTTGTGCACTCAGTAATCCACCTAACGTGCGGAGTACAGTGAGTAGAACCAAATATATAAGAAGTATATGAATACAATAAATGAATGACTGTAAACTAGGAAGAGATATTTATTTCATTGAAACAATAAACTTTTCATGGAATTTCAATCGTGTTTCATGGTCTGCTACCACAACAGCTCCTTTATAGGATCCAGTTACCTCAAGACATGATCAAGAGGAAATACATCCGGTTACGGCCCCTACTCCTCTACCGTTTTGACGTGGCAGCCCCTCCTCCTTTCGGAGGTGTCTTCAGCTCTGGAGTTGGGTGTATGTCTTTCTTCTGTTCCCTGGCCTATTCGATGTAGCGTCAACGAGTGTCAGCGGGCGACTAACTGACTTGACAATTGTTTTCCCTTTAAATACCCGCTGCTAGACTCCCGCAGATAGCCCCAGCAAGTTGTCACGTGACACTGTCTCAACTTTAACTGACCAATGAAGGCGCGTAGTCTTAGCCCACGCATTCTCTTAACGAGACCGTGTCCTGTCAATTAGCGAAGCTATATTTATTTTCAACTACTAACATACAATAATAAATCTCAGAGCGAGTTATAAACAGTAGCTGCAACACATCGTGAAGTATATTTGCCATTTAAATATGGCTAACCCCTAAGGGTGGATGCTACTGTAGCTTGTAGCCCCAGCAGGACACCTCCTCCAGCTGACTATTGACACACTTTCTGTGCCCCATCACTTTTCAACGACAACTGTGATTGTCACACGCTGATGACGGGTCAATACCCAGATACTCGAGTCCGTGTGTATCATAGGTTGAAGACGGGAATGATGGCTTCCTTTTGCAAATACTGATAGGGCACAGAAAGTGTGTCAATAGCCAGCTGGAGGAGGTGTCCTCCTGGGGCTACAAGCTACAGTAGCATCCACCCTTAGGGGTTAGCCATATTCAAATGGCAAATATACTTCACGAACTATTAACATAGTTTCACGAATATAGTCAATACACTATCATTTTAACGCCCTTAGTTCATTAATATCACAATATTACGTGATATAACTTAGATCAAATATATAAATACATAAATACATAAATACATAGATACATAATTATGTGATATAACGTAGAAGAACGAAAGAAATGATTGATATTTGCCTTGAACTGCACTGATATAACGTTTCCTCGCACCAAATGCATATTGAATTAAAAATAATATTATAAATGCTGATTTTCAAGTTACATAAAATATCACTTTAAAATGTCATAGATTACCTCAAGACAAAATGCTTTCGAAAATTATTGCAGATAAGGAAATAATATATTTCATTTCGGAGCTAAGTTTTCTCATGTGTTTTGTGGTAGGTTTTGTTTTTGTTTCTGTTTATGTCCATCCGCTTCTTGTAATTGTATATTGAATTATCTATCTACCTAGTTAGATTTCTATCTATTTATCTATAGGCCTACCTAATTATCTCCATGCTTACCTGCCTAACTGTATATCTACCTGACATACTCAATCAACACACATACTTACATACCTCCTTACAACCACCTTTGGCTATCTACAACTGTTTATTTGTCTGTCCATCTAGCAATTCACTTACCTATATATCTACTCACGTAGGAGTGGCTCAGTGGTAAGTAGCTTGCTTACCAACTACATAGTTCCGGGTTCAGTCCCACTGCGTGGAACCTTGGGCAAGTGTCTTCTACTATAGCCTCGGGCCAACCTAAGCCTTGTGAGTGGATTTGGTAGACGGAAAATGAGAGAAGCCCGTCGTATATATGTATATACATATATATGTATTTGTGTGTATATGTCTGTGTGTCTGTGTTTGTCCCGCCCCCCAACATCACTTGACAACCGATGCTGGTGTGTTTACGTCCCCGTAACTTAGCGGTTCGGCAACAGAATCAATACAATATGTAGTAGGTTTAAAACGAATAATTCCTGTGGTCTATTTGCTTGACTAAAGGCGGTGATCCAGCATGACCACAGTCAAATGAATGAAACAAGTAAAATGTAAAAGAGTACATCTCTATTTCTTCATCGCTTTAATTATTAATATATCTATCTCGATATATACGACCTTACAATCTGTACAGTGTGTGTGTTACCAATAAATTAATATATCGATCTTCCTGTCTCCATATTCTACACAAATACGTGTCTATCTTCGATGATAGGTATTTACAGTTAGGAGTTCGGTGAAGTCTACTCATTGAAAACTACTCAATACATTTTATGATGCATTCTTGATATATCTATCCCCAGTTAACCCTATTATCTTCTCATCCGCTTCGATTACTCGAATGATGTTGCAACAATCATTCATTATTCAGTTAATCTTTCAGAAACCATAACTCTGTAAATACTTAATATATTCCTATACACACATACATACATACATACATATATATATATATTATATATATATATATATATACACCTATATATATATAAAATAAATAAATGCGCCCTTTTAAAGCCTAGCCAGGCTCATGGGCCCGGTTTCAATGGTGTATGTGTTCCCCTGCTGGACAGGACGCCAGTCCATCGCAGCGTTACTCATTTTTGCCAGCTGAGTGTACTGGAGCAACGTGAAATTAAGTGTTTTGCTCAAGATCACAACGCGTCGCCCGGTCCAGGAATCGATACCACAATCTTACGATCATGATGCTGACACCTTAACCATTAACTCACGCGCCTCCGCACACACACACACACACACACAGACACACACAGACACACACACACACACACACACACACACATATATATATATATATATATATATATATATATATATAATATATATATATATAGATGTTTTTTAAGGGCGTGAGAGGATGCCGAAACAAATGACATGGAATAACAGCAAATTGTATGAGACAAAAATGTTTCTGAAATAGTTGGTTTGTTTACCGGAACATGTTCTCACTAAAATAGCAGGAGCCGCAGAAAACGGATATTGTTTATCACGCAAGCGATATGTACTGCGGATTCGTTTACGGAAATTAGTTGATATAGGTAAGGTTTGAAAAAGTTACACTGAGGTACTCGCTATAGTATAAAGATCAGTCAAATCAAAAATCAACCGATATGTTAGATTTAAATTTCCTGTTACTATAGACTTTGATAAAATTAGAATTTAAATGCATGCTGCTGTTTCGTTGAAATAATTTACATTTGTGAAAGAAATGACTGTAAAATGCAATGAGTGATATTCTTTTCTACTCTAGGCACAAGGCCCGAAATTTTGGGGTAGGAGCCAGTCGATTAGATCGACTTTAGTACGCAACTAGTATTTAATTTATCGACCCCGAAAGGATGAAAGGCAAAGTTGACCTCGGCGGAATTTGAAATCAGAACGTTGCAGCAGACGAAATGCCGCTAAGCATTTCGCCCGGTGTTCTAACGTTTCTGCCAGCTAGCCGCCTTCTGCAATGAGTGATATTTCGTTAACAAGTGTGGCTACACAAATACTTTAAATGTTTCATTATACGAAATTACGAGAGCCTGTTCTATATGTGATTAGTTAATCCATACAGTAATTTATTTAACGTTGCAACGTATGTTTAATTATACTGTAATAATGGATTGATATACAATTTGTGAAGGTGCGTGGTTTAATTTTAGGAGTGATTCACCTATGCCCTTGCTATCGTGGTTTCGAATCCCAGATAATCGATGCGTTGTGTTCCTTTAACAAAGTTATCTGTTCCACATTGTTCTAATCCACATAGTTTTAGATGAGTAACAATACAACGGACTAGCGTCCCGTTCACTGTGGATTTGTACTTGCCCACCGAGCTTGGCATAACTTGAACGATACATGAATGCGAGGGAGTGCACTGTGACCAACGATGTTACAATATACGATTATCTGGTCGATGCAGTGACATGAAATTTAGATCTCAATTTTTCTAGTTATGAGATAATGCACATTAACCAATTTCTCGATGGTAGATATTTTTTACTGGCTGTAAAGAAATTTAACATAAAGACAGCGATTTCTTACAAATCGCTTCGAAACATGCTAGAATTTGGTATTTACAATACTTTGAAGAACATGGTTATTTTTTCTGTGTAACCAATGATATAAATTAAAATTGGGAAGGACAGCAATTATATCATTGGAAAGCTTACTAGAAATTCCATTACATTTCCTCTCCTTCGAAGCGGAGTAATGTAAAAATCATTAAAAACACATTATTTCTTTTTTATGAGCTTCCTTATGTGGGCTATATCTTGGGAAGGGAAGCAATTATCATATCTTTGCTAACGTAGGGATAGGCTCAACAAGGGATTTAGCTAATTGCAAAGAATATCTCCATACAGCACAGGTTATATCAGCATATGTAAAAGATAGGTAGGAAATTAAGGAGTTGAGAATCTAAATTAATGAGCCAATAGGGGGGATATAAAAAAATGGATTTCGTGACGGAGGAACGCATTTGAAAAACATGCTATGTTCAGTGAATAAGGATGCAATTTTCCGTGAAAGCACACTAGATCCATAATAAACCAGTACTTATTTCTTTACTACCCACGAGGGGCTAAACATAGAGAATACAAACAAATGGATTAAGTCGATTATATCGACCCCAGTGCGTAACTGGTACTTAATTTATCGACTCCGAAAGGATGAAAGGTAAAGTCCACCTCGGCGGAATTTGAACTCAGAATGTAAAGACAGACGAAATACCGCTAGGCATTTCGCCCGGCGTGCTAACGCTTATGCTAGCTCGCCGCCTATAATAAACCAGTTCTGTACTAAGACAATCATGTAATAAACTAACTGATCACTTATAAAATATTGCTTCTAATTATGGTAAACTATCAATAATTTAAGAGCAAAGTGACTCAACTCCAATATTAGGTACATTATTTTATCGACCGCGAAAGCATAACAAGCGAAGTTGATATCGGCGTAATTTGAACCGAGTTCATAAAGAGCCGGAGAAAATGCTGGTGAGCTTTTCTTCGACGCACTATCAATTATACCAACTCACTGCGTTCTTCAATAAACAAATATTCAATTCAACGGTAATAATATGCCGAGTTTGAAGGCGGCGACTTTGGCAGAAACGTTAGCACGCCGGGCGAAATGCTTAGCAGTATTTCGTCTGTCTATACGTTCTGAGTTCAAATTCCGCCGAGGTCGACTTTGCTTTCATCCTTTCGGGGTCGATAAATTGAGTACCAGTTACGCACTGCGGTCGATACAATCGTCTTAATCTGTTTGTCTGTCCTCGTATGTCTTCTTTGTGTTTAGCCCCTTGTGGGTAGTAAAAAAATAGGTAATAATATGCCGAGTTGAAAATGTATATTTGTAAACGTGTCAGTTGCGTGGCTCCTATATGAATATCACTTATACCATTAAGACGGCTAGCTGGCCGACTCGTTAGCATGCTGGGAATTTTGTACGTGTTTACGTTCTGAGTTCAAATTGCACTGCGGTTGACTTAGCCTTTCATCCTTTCGTGTTCGATAAAAAAATTACCAGTTGAGCAATGGAGTCCTTGTAATCACCTTCCCCCAAATAGCTGGTTTGATGCCAAAATCTGATACCAATATTAAATATACCATTAACTACCAGTTAAGCACTGGAGTCAATGTAATCGACTAACTCACACCTTAAATTACTGGCCTTGTGCCAACATTAAAACTAATATTAATTATAACACTAGTAAAAGAGATGAGTGCTATTACTGTTATTATCAAGATGTCGCTATAATCGTACTTAGGACGATCGCTTAACTATTACAGAAATACGAGATAAATGTATGATGCAGCCGGATGTTGGATACATCTGAAAATTATATGCCTCTACGAAGGAAGAACTATATACACAGCTGAAACGTTGTGAAGTATTGGAAGATAGTCAATATGAGCGAACAGAGCAGACATTTTTCATAGATGAAAACAGATCAGTCAACAATTTCCGTAATGAAATTATTCAACGAGAGGGCTCAATGCCAAGAAACACTTGTATGCTGAAGAATTAAGTTAACTTATGATAACGTACTGTGCTTAAGAAAGGCACACACACACACACACACACACACACACACACATACCTACGCACACACACACACGCACACACACACACGCACACACACACATATATATATATGTGCATATATATGAACGTATGTATACATAGACTTATATAGAGACATGTATATATATATATATATACACACACACGCGGGCATACATTAATAAACAACATATGTATAAACATGTATATACATATGTATGTAAATATAATATATATATATATATATATAATATATATATATATATATATAATATATATATATATATATATATATATATATATATACGACGTACGTTCAAAAGGCATCCGGTTTTATTTTCCCGCCAAAATTAATGTTGCATGGACAAAATCCTTTGGTTTGGAGGTCACGTGATACCTTCCTACCTGCACATGCACGAACATTTTCGCACCGGTAGGCCACGTCAATCTCCGGTTGTTACGCCGGGTGAACATACGTGTAAGATTGAGCATCTGCGATAGTCAGGCATAAAGTTTCTTCCTGTCATCGGAACATTGGTTCCAATACCACCCAACATTAAAGAAGCATGTAGAAACTTTACAAATATCCTATAGTGTGTTATAGAAACCTATTTCTTTATTACCCACAAGGGGCTAAACATAGAGGGGACAAACAAGGACAGACATAGGTATTATGTCGATTACATCGACCCCAGTGCGTAACTGGTACTTAATTTATCGACCCCGAAAGGATGAAAGGCAAAGTCGACCTCGGCGGAATTTGAACTCACAACGTAACGGCAGACGAAGTACCGCAAATCATTTCGCTCGGTGTCCTAACGCTTCTGCTAGGTCACCGCCTTATAGAAACCGGCTTTACTTGGACATGCACGCCTACTGCGTGAATTTCCATCTGAAATCCTTGTTGTGACTTGACAGACAATACAAATCCCCGGTACATACGAGAAGGTACCCCAAAGAAACCGGAATTTTACAATGCATCAGTCGCTGCCCTAACCACTGGGCCATTGCGCCTCCACGTTACACTCTGTGTCACACTGAATCTCCCCGAGAACTACAGTAAGGGTACATATGTCTCTGGAGTGCTCAGCCACTTGTACGTTAATATCACGAGCAGGCTGTTTCGTTGGTCGGATCAACTAGAACCCTCGTCGTCGCAACCGACGGAGTGCCACGATTTATCATTATATTACTTTTTATTCTTTTTTTTTATTCTTTCAATGTATTTCCAGTTTCTTTTTATATTTTCTGTATTGTTGTCTTTTTTTTCAATTTTTTCTTTTATATCTTATTTTATATAAAGATGTTGTGGAATATATTGTGTTTTGTGCTTTTGACGCTTCAAAGATATTTGAGATGATTTTACCGAGAATCAATCCTACTTTACTCTTACTCTTACTCTTTACTTTTTTACTTGTTTCAGTTATTTTGAATGTGGCCATGCTGGAGCACCGCCTTTAATCAATCAAATTGACCCCCAGGACTTATTCTTTGTAAGCCTAGTACCTTTTGCCGAACCAGCATCGGTTGTCAATCGATGTTGGGGAACAAACAGAGACACACATACATATATATATATATATATATATATATATATATATATTATATATATATATATATATATATATATATAATATATACATAAATACGACAGGTTTCTTTCATTTTCTGTCTACCAAATCCACTCACAAGGCTTTGGTCGGCCCGAGGCTATAGTAGACGACACTTTCCCCAGGTGCCACGCAGTGGGACTGAACCCGGAACCATGTGGTTGGTAAGCAAGCTACTTACCACACAGCTACTCCTACGCCTTTAGTCAACTATTTATATGTTTCTGCCGACTGCATACTGTATTTATTTATTCATTCAGTCGTTGAGATATCTTTTTATTAACATTTGTTATAGCTAACTGCTGAAACGTTTCTATCAAACGTTAGAGGTAATATATTGAAATTGCTCAGTCCCTGGAGGGATTGTATATTTTTTCTCATTCAGATAAATATGGAAGTTGTGTATTTACATGTTAGACAAAGCGTTGCTTGAAAAATACCAACGAAGCCAACAAATTATTGCTGATGCATGACATTTTAGTTACGTTGTGTTCTGTAACAGTTTATAAATTCATATTCGTATTGGTAAGTTTATTTGTGTAAACTCACCTTCTAAATGTCAATATTCTTTACGTGTTAACTTCATTGATAAGAAGAAAGAAAAGCATGACGAGTGACTATTTTTTTTATTTACTTTCTCATATATACATGTAATCCATTGAAATCCGTTCATTCGACTGTCTCATGTACTTACACAAATGATGTTAGTACAAACTTTCTATGAAAAAAAAACATCAATACCTACATGGATTTTCTTTCGTGATGTAAAGAAACAACTTTCAACATGTCGACCAGAGATATCGTTATCGGTTTCCGGTTCAAGGAATTTTTCGAAAATTTATTTCGTTAATATAAATCGGATAAATTCCATTCATATTGTGTGGAAAACTGTTTAAATTTATCTCGATATGAATCAAAACAAATTTCTACTTTTTATTTTTGCTTTTTCGCTTCTATAAATTTTGGTTTTAAATTCGCTCAATGTATTTTACGGTTAATACTGCTTCTTATAACATCAAAATACATACACTTATTTTCCTGTACCTTGTACGTCACCTTATATACATACATACATACATACATACATACATACATACATACATACATACATACATACATACATACAGGGGTGTATGGATCCTGTATAAGTTTTGTAGATGTAATCGTATTTTTTATGTGTGCTTGTATATAGGTAAATATGGTTAAGTACAGAAGAAGGACTTTATGGATCTATGGATAGATATGCTCTTGAACATTTCAATTCTGTGAAGAGATTAAAATTACAACGTAGACGGGGAAACGGCTTTATGTGAAATTTCAATTTGCAAAATACGTCATATATATGTATATATGTTTGTGAATGAGTATGTGGGTGTATTTACGTGTGTGCGTGTGTGTATGTGAACGCGCGTATATATGTCTCTGTGTATGTGTCTATGTATATATATATATATTTCAACAATTGAGGGTAAAATTAATTAATTAATCAATTTCACCAAGTATTCAGTATGCAAAGGGACCATTTAAGGCGAATTCAAATTATTACATTATATAAAAGGGCTTAGTAAAATAAATTACTTTGCCGCATACTGAACTCATTAGAAATAGCAGCTAAAAAACATTTTTTAAACTATTTCTAATACTTAAAGAAAACCTCTCTCATATAGTGTTTGCTCAATTCAACTCACGAAAGTATGGGGGTAGAGACATTAAAAAATCAAATGCAAAGGTTATTTGAGAACGTACGTTTCAAGATTAGTCAACACGACACTTCTATCATCAGCTCAGAACTCCTTGGTTTGGATTTGAAAACACTGAAAGTGGGAGCATACCCTTTCGGCTTCTTATCGCTTCTGAAGATCTGCTCGAAACCAACAGTGCCAGCAAACTCAAATATGCAAGCGAAGAATTTCTGCTCTCCCCTTTCCACCAGCGTGGGTTAAAATCAGCAAACACTATGCTTTTTTCGGTAAAATCCGAGGCATTAAATAGAGAGAGATGAATTATAATTTCAACAATTGAGGGTAAAATTAATTAATTAATCAATTTCACCAAGTATTCAGTATGCAAAGGGACCATTTAAGACGAATTCAAATTATTACATTATATAAAAGGGCTTAGTAAAATAAATTACTTTGCCGCATACTGAACTCATTAGAAATAGCAGCTAAAAAAACTTTTTTAAAACTATTTCTAATACTTAAAGAAAACCTCTCTCATATAGTGTTTGCTCAATTCAACTCACGAAAGTATGGGGGTAAAGACATTAAAAAATCAAATGCAAAGGTTATTTGAGAACGTACGTTTCAAGATTAGTCAACACGACACTTCTATCATCAGCTCAGAACTCCTTGGTTTGGATTTGAAAACACTGAAAGTGGGAGCATACCCTTTCGGCTTCTTATCGCTTCTGAAGATCTGCTCGAAACCAACAGTGCCAGCAAACTCAAATATGCAAGCGAAGAATTTCTGCTCTCCCTTTCCACCAGCGTGGGTTAAAATCAGTAAACACTATGCTTTTTTACCCCCATACTTTCGTGAGTTGAATTGAGCAAACACTATATGAGAGAGGTTTTCTTTAAGTATTAGAAATAGTTTTAAAAAAGTTTTTTTAGCTGCTATTTCTAATGAGTTCAGTATGCGGCAAAGTAATTTATTTTACTAAGCCCTTTTATATAATGTAATAATTTGAATTCGCCTTAAATGGTCCCTTTGCATACTGAATACTTGGTGAAATTGATTAATTAATTAATTTTACCCTCAATTGTTGAAATTATAATTCATCTCTCTCTATTTAATGCCTCGGATTTTACCGAAAAAAGCATAGTGTTTACTGATTTTAACCCGCTGGTGGAAGGGGAGAGCAGAAATTCTTCGCTTGCATATTTGAGTTTGCTGGCACTGTTGGTTTCGAGCAGATCTTCAGAAGCGATAAGAAGCCGAAAGGGTATGCTCCCACTTTCAGTGTTTTCAAATCCAAACCAAGGAGTTCTGAGCTGGTGATAGAAGTGTCGTGTTGACTAATCTTGAAACGTACGTTCTCAATAACCTTTGCATTTGATTTTTTAATGTCTTTACCCCCATACTTTCGTGAGTTGAATTGAGCAAACACTATATGAGAGAGGTTTTCTTTAAGTATTAGAAATAGTTTTAAAAAAGTTTTTTTAGCTGCTATTTCTAATGAGTTCAGTATGCGGCAAAGTAATTTATTTTACTAAGCCCTTTTATATAATATATATATATATATATATATATATATATATATATATATATATATTTACGTGAGTGCGTGTATGTATGTGTGTACATATGTATCTGTATGTACTTATATATATATTATATATATATATATATATATAACATACACAGAGTGACATACACACGCACACACGTAAATACACCCACATACACACTCATGCACATATACATATATACATATATATATATATATATAATATTATGTGTATATATATATATATATATATATATATATATATATATATATATATATATATATATATATATATATGTGTGCGTGTGTGTATGTATGTATGTACATACAAATGTACATACACATATATATGTATGTATGTGTGTGGGTGTATGTGTGTGCGCGTATGTTTATGTGTGCTTATGTGTGTCTGTATATACGTATATGCTGAATTAAAGCTGTTTCATTCGTAGAAGAGAAATCAGCAACTTCCATTTCTATTTTTATTATTCATTATCTATAATTATATATTTATATTTTACGTTCCTGCTGTTCTTTGAAAAATTGCCAAACCTGGTATCAAATATCTATTTTAATTATATTAAAGGAAAATAACATTTTAAACTTTCTGTATCAGTCAATTTTTTTTCTTTTATAAAAAGTTATTGTAAATTTGTTTACTTTTGGAAATAAATATGTATGTTTTTGATGTTTTCCGCTACATTAGGATACGTCTATCACATAGCATTACAGCCCCCACTCACAGTTCTTCTATTTACTAAAAATATTTCTCACTATTCTAAAACACATGCTGCGTTACTTATACGACGTGAATCGAGAGCTGGCGACAAATTATACTAAATTGTCTATCATCTATCTATCCATATATATATATATATATATATATATATATATATATATATATATATATATATATATATACAAGCATATATACATGCATACATACATACATACATACTACATACATACATATACATACATACATACACACACATATATATATAATATATATATTACGTATATATGTTCTAATTCAGCTTATTCGTATAGCACTGAAGAGCATCTGTCCTCTTTGCGTTCCCGTTAGTTAACGCTTATTCTTTCTCCTATGCTACGGGTTGTCGCTTCAATGTAGCGTAGGTGAGTGAACAAATGAACCCTGACAAGGCGTATTCGGTTCACGATCGTAAGGTCGTGAGATCGGTTCCTAGTTGTGCGTTGTGTCCTTCAGCTACGCGCCTTCCTCATCAAGATTACCATATGAAAAACAAACAAAACGCTTTTGAAATATTAAACTTCCTAGCATACTTCCATGAACGAATTTTAATATTTGCCTTTAAAAATATCTATTTTTATCCTTTGTGTTTTATTTGTTTCAGTTGTTAGAATGCGGTCATGCTGGGGCACTGCCTTGAAGAAATTTAGTCGAAGGAATCAACCCAGTACTTGATTGTTAAATTAATTATACTATCGAATAATTTATATTATCGAACGCTTTTGCAGAACCGCTAAGTTACGGTGATTAAGGACATTTTCCCAAGTGGGACCTAAACCGGAGTCATGTGTTTTAGAAACAAACTAATTACTACAAAGCTACGCCCGTGGTCGTTTTAGTATTTTAGTATATATCAGTGCAAAATTAAGTTTCTAATTTAACAGAAAATAACGGTTAATTCTGTGTTTTGGTCATTGTTAAATTCTTTCGTCGATATCTGTAAGTATGTAGGTTATTGTGGGGTCACTGACTTATGTTATAATGCATGAATTCTTATAAGAGAACCTGTGCATTTTTGTTAGCGATAACACCCCAGAACTATACTTTGGGTTTGTAAAAAGCAAAGTTCGAAATTTACCACAAATTCTCTATATCATACATTCTTCCTGTTAATGTCCATTGTCCAAGAAAAATCAATGAACTATCTTTAGAAAAGAAACATGAAAGGCAGGAGTTTGCTTTAAAATGGAATAAATGGTTTTATACGCCAGGTTTATATGTAGGTAAATACAACTAACGAAAACTATTTATCGCGATTCTTTCTTGTTTGCGAATATGTTTTTAACCTATTTCTTTTCCATACATAATTTGACCGATTATGTAAATAAATGTATGTGTGTGTGTGTGTGTGTGTGTGGTGTGTGTGTGTGTGTGTGTGCGCATGAATATATATATATATATATATATATATACTAGAAATATGTTACGAAAAGAAAATATAAAATACACGTGGAAATGTAAGTGTAAAATATGAAAAATCAACGAAAATGCATATTGCAAATAGAAAAAGGCTATTTATGACAGGTAACGACAAATATATACATTTAGATTGACTGAGGTAGTAATACGAGTCATAAAAGTCATTATTATGAGATAATTATAAGATGATAATAAAGTAAGAGAACAAAACGAACCAATGATTTACGCAAACATCGTTTGAAACACCGGTTTATACGAAAGAAGGTTTGAAAATGCAATGCAATTTCAAAAGATGTTTATTTAGTTTAGCGGTTTCAATCTTTAGAAAAAGATTGTCAAAAGTAACATGTAAAAGTTTGGTTGTGTTAATTATTGGTTGTCACAAAATGCTACAATACATATATAGAGTCTTTGGTAACAAGGACATGTTAAGGACATAAAAAAGTTTAACAAGTTCATGAAAATATTGGGCACAGAATATTCCAACATCAATATACATTCTCGAGAAAATGTTAAAGATAGTTTCCAGAAAGAATTATTAAAAAGTTCAGTGCAATATTGGTATCGTATATGTAGATTCATACACGCACAGAATATTGGCTGGCACAAAATACTACAATACATATATACATACATTCTTTGGTGACAAGGATGTGTTAAGAAGATAAAAAGATTTAACAAGTTCTTTAAAATATTGGGCACAAAAGATTATGAATGTATGTATGGAAGTATATACATTACATGCATATGTATGTATGTATGTATATATGTGTATATGTGTGTGTATGTATGTGTGTATATGTATATATATATATATATATATATATATATATATATATATATATATATATATGTGTGTGTGGTGTGTGTGTGCGGTGTGTATGTATATATATATATATATGTGTGTGTGTGTGTACATTTATGCGTATACGTATGTACAATTGTGTGTTCCCTTAACGTCTTCGTCTTTTGTCTTTTGTGTTCTGTAAATTTGATCTGCCTGCCTGTCTGTGTATCTGTGTGTGTGTGAGAGAGAGAGAGAGAGAGAGAGAGAGAGAGAGAGTCAGAGAGAGAGTGTGTGTTTGTGTGCCTGTAATTTTGTTTTCTTTTACCTCTTAGAAAAATTAAACATCATCATTACAACAGTCTCCTATAATTATATTCTTAATATTCAATTGACGTATGTCAATGAATGTGTTAAGGCGTATAATTTGAAAATTACTGTATTTGTGTTTTTAATTTCAGCTTTTTGAAACGTTAAAATTACTTTTGTTTTAGCCTAAGTTATAATTGGTTGCGTTATAATTGGAATAATATATTTTCTTTTCTTTGTTAACATAGACAATCTTTTTACTTATTAGCACATCTTCCTCTTGTTTCGTGCTATTGAAGTCATCGGTTTCTCCATACCCACTCTCTTTTCTGCTTTCTATAGACATGTCATTATTTCGATTGCTAAACGAGAAGAATAACTATCTACATATCCATACAGTTTTCGATGAGGTTACTGAATTATCAGACACGTCCTTTTCAATATTCTGTCATTCTCTACTACACAATATGAACTAGTTTTTCCTATTGTAGGAGAGCATATAGTAGGTATTAACGTTTTAAATATCTTCATGGGAATATATTGTATTCAACGCTGATTCGAGCGACTTCATTTTTTTCCTCCCCAAAAAAGAAAAGCTCTACTTTGTAATTTGTCCCCTCTATGTTCAGCCCTGTGTGGGCATGAATGTGTGTATGTCTCTGAGAGTGTATATGCATACATATATATGTATATATTTTTAATCCAAACGGGAAAACAGAAAAAACAACAACACGTGGAACAATTACAGTATTATTATTAATAGGCGCTCAGGAAAGATGGAAGCAGGAAGGTATGACGTTTCGAGCGGGGCTCTTCGTCGGAAACATAAAGAAGGAAGAGAGAGGAAAGAAAGATCCCAAGGTGGGCAACAAGAGGGAGAAAAAAAAAACGACTGGTGTTTACGAAGTACACATGGTGAAAGGCGGAAATATTCATACGTTTATACCTTTGTATGTATAAAATGAGATAGATAGATAGATAGATAGATAATACATATATACATATATACATAAATAGTGGAAATTATGATCAACGCTGGAATAAGCATTTAGGTCCAACATTTATTTCACTATAGCAGTTATTTTGAACAAACCATTGCATGTGCATTTGCAGTTGGGCATGTCATCCAATTACGATAGGAACATCTCATGTTGAGTTTGATATAACTGCAATGGTGAAACATACGTAGCAGCCAAATATTTCGACTGATGTTTATGCTCTCTATATCAGTAACACTATATAAAAGTAACACTACGAAATACAGTATACGGAAAAACATTACACTGGGAGCCGACTGGATAATGGTAGTCTATGTACACATGCAATATATATGTATATATATATATATATATATACATAAGCAATGACCATTCCGTATGTATAGTAAGGCACCATTGGTTCCATGTAAGAAATATCTCAACATTCTGAAGCTGATCACATAGAAAAATTAGTGTTCATTTCCATTTTGGATTAAAACAAGAAAAATAATAAAATAATACGGGAAGTCACAAGGATTTACGGTAAAGAAAAACAAAAATCAAGAGAGACAACTCCTGGATAACAAATCTTGGATGATTATCTCCCTTTCGAAAAGCTTATGCTGATCGGAAAGTTTGTTTATGTAAAAAGAGACGATAAGCGATGGCTAGAAGAATATTGAGCCTTAATTGATAACCTGCTGATCTAGCAAGTGGGGCCTCATATCAGTGAGGTGCACATTGATGCCGTCAAGATGTAGACCCCGAAACGGCGCGCATTCTCTCCTGATGATCTCATACACTTGCTGGCTTCCGGTATGCGGAGTTTTTGACTGGTAGCACTTGCATGTGCAAGTTGTTTGAACGACATACATATATACATACATACATACATACATACATACATACATACAGGACTTCCATACGACTTCTGTCTCAGATTTCAATCAAAAAACCTCTAAAAGATACGATGTTGCATATGTTCAAAGGCCGTTACATTGTAGATCATGCAACAGAATTCCTCCAGTTGAGCACTTGCTGAAGAAGAACATTTTTTTATTTCCTATTCTTCGTCAAATTCTATTACCATTCTTCTGATAATGTCGATTCTGTATTTTATATTCATATTCTCTCATTTTCTGTTCGTGAAACTTTTCCTGTTTTTTTGTCAACGTTGTCATTTTTAAAGAAAAGGAATGTTTTGTTATACGTAACCTAGATTTCCTCTTTACTGCTACGGCTATTAAACGCATTATTTTATTTGCTGTTTCAATGTTCAGGCTTTCTGATGTGGAAAGTATTTCTTGAAAACTTCGGTTATATTTGGCTATCATTTTCCGGCAATATCGCTACATTCATAACTGGCGGCTTTGTTTTCCCTAAGTTTCTATTTTATTGTTTGTATCGTCTGCTGACTGTCGTCTGTTATTCTTTCCGGTGCTCTGCACAATATTGTTCTCTATTTCATTATGTGCGGACTCTAGGGACTTCTTTATGTTGCGGCTGGATGTTGAATTATAGTTTACATAAGACGGGAGGTTTTTCAGTTGTCAACATCTTCGTTGTCTTGTAATCTATGTTTCGCTTGATTTTGTTTCTTGTTCGTTTTGGTTTGTTGTCCTCCATTTTGATATGTGGGCATACTCTAGTTTCATGTTATTATTATTCCATTGATATCTAGAATGCATTCTATTAAAGCAAACTAGGGTATGACACCCAATTACTATTTTATTTTATCAGCAGTCGAATAAGCGTAAGGGGAATAGAAATAATGCCTTTCGTATCTAGCATGCTGCTTCCTATACGATAAGGTAGGCGGATTTACTAGGTCTCACTCCCCTTAAATATGTTTCTACACAGCCTTGGTTTTTATCTTATTACGCAAAAATTTCTTATATTCACACGCTGACATAGAGCCAACGTTGAACACCTTATTCACAAATTACCGAATCTGGAACTTAACTATCGTCTGTCTATAGCACTTATTCAGCTTTACCTGACACCTTTGGGTCTCAATGACACCATTATCTCACACCGCTGTACATGCCAGTTTTGTTTATGTTCACTGTAACTTAGCAAAAGAGACTAATAGAATTAGTGTTGTATTCTTCAACTAAACTCTTGGAGACGGTGCTCCAATATGGCCGCAGTCTAATAAATGAAACAAGAAAATGACAAAAGAATAGTTCTTTGATTTGCGTTTATTATTGTTTATGTATCCAAGTTCTTTCTTTAGCGTATTTCAGTTCAGTTTTCCTCTTAGATCTTCGTTATTTATTATCCAAATTGCTGTTGTATCTGTTGGGTGTAATATGCCTCTGTAGCGTACCTGTAAATTTTCAAGCTATTGTTATTTCCAGTTTCATTCAACACGTTCTTGTTTACTTGTTTTCATGTTTGCTTGTTTGTTTATTTGTTTAATTTTACTTTCGTTTTATCTTCATGGACGTTAGCTTTTGAAGCAAACCTTTTGTTGGGATTAAATGTTTTAAAGGAAATCCTTTCCGCGTTTATGATACATGCATCGTGATCGCATTAAATTCACAATAGGCAGGTTTTCATTATTATTAGAATTATTATTACTGTTGCTCTTTATGTATTTTATTGCAAAAAGACGTGTTGCCAAGTACCTCCAACTTGACTTGTTATTAGCTTTGTTGTTTTTATTCTATTATTTTGCTGTTGTTCTATTGTGATTATATTGAGAAGACGATAGCTGAATTCCTATATATCTTTCCAAATATCTTGCCAATTTAAGGGATAAAAATTTTAATTAGAATTTGTTTCTGCTTCAAAGCAAAAATTTACATTAAAAGTGTTATGGCGGTGAAGATGTTAGACGTTTTCAATAATATCGGCACCTGCATTCATCCTTCAGATGTGGGGAAAGAAAATGTGTTATATATAAATATAGGGAATATTTTGCTCAAATAACTACTATGATTGCAACGTTAATAGCAACAATAATTCTTTATGAATAATACTAACAATCGTAAAAACAAAAATATCATACGAATGTTGATATAATTGCAACATTAAACTCACAATGAGGCAGCCACAGTATTGTTATTTCACCTGCTAAAATATTACCGAAATTTCCGTCTAATCACACCTTACTACCATAAAAGGATAAATCTCGTCAGAAAAGATATTGCCCGATAATGTTGTCTTAGATATACTATGCATCATAATGTTATTCGTTAACCATTGTTCAATGCGGTCAGTGATAAGTAGTTCACTACAATAAGAAGAACCTTGAAAATATTCTCTGTAAACGAGGATATTTTCTCTGAAAAACGAGAAAAAAATGTTAGTCCTAAATCCGTATGTGCTTATATATATTTGAAAGTTGACCTATTCAGTAAAAGATTTGGACGTGTGATAGTACAGTACATGTCAGTAGGGAGTAACACATATTGCTTCCGAAAGAAAGGAGGAAGCGAAATGACAGTAGCATTTATATGCATCTCCTACATATACTAAGATTATTGCTGACAGATCATCGTAATGTGAAATATTTGTTATGAATGCACCATTTCTGATCCATTGTCTCTTCGAAGTGTCAGAATATTTTCCGGTATAAATAGCAGCTGATGTGATCGAATCTGTGGGTATACTCGGATTTAGTAACGACGAAAAACCCAGAAGCAATGTAGAAAACTTGACACGGTGTATCGATTGCATAATTTACACTTGACGTTTATCAAATTTTAGTTTATCCGTCTTCATAATATTTTCAGTTTTGGTAACTTTCATGTCAAAGAAATAAAATCTAACCTTTCGCTTCTTTTAAGTCATTTGTTTTCATTCTTCAACTATGCAGTGTAACTGTATCACTTACTAGCAGTATCGCCCGGCGTTGCTCGGGTTTGTGTCGACCCTTTAGAATTTGAATTTTTGAAAAATAAATATTTCGCATTATGTAGCTTGTTATTCTCTTTGAGTGAACATTTTTCTAGTTAGAATACACCGAAAAATGGTGACACAGCTGTCAAAAAATCATAAAAATAGGGATTTTCATAGAAAAAAATGCACCTTTTTTATGTAAATAATTTTTGGTGTTAACATGATCTGATTTGAATTTTTCTACTATGGAATGAAGAGCAGGCCTTCTTCTATCATACTCTCAATTTTGATCAACTTGCGACGCAGGGTCTCGAAGGAGATAGTGTTAGTTGAAGGTTACCAAACGTGCCATACACAGACAACTTCAGCTTTATATATAGAGAGATTAGGTCTCAGTTGGAGCGGCGTAAATTTCAGCACCAAACATCAGATACTTAACAGTTTTTGTGTGTTTTTCAAAAGCTAATATGCGTCTTCCACTCTTTAATTGCTTGTGCTTAACACACAGACACAGACCAAATCTCTAACTAGACAAGTACTTCTCTGACACTTTCCTACTGTTTGCTCACAACCTAAATATATATTTCCACAATAAAGCCAGTTTCTACTTTGTACATTATTGTTTCTTTATATACATACGTAAGTTTTCTCTTCATTTTTTTTTTATGTCATGTCTTCCTCTAACACTAATCACTTTTTCTTTCGTTATTTCAAATGAGTAATCGCACGGTGTTTACATAGTATTAGTCTGCTGTTTATATTTGTTCCGGTCTTTTGTTTTATGTAGGGTAGTTATATTCTGTTTATACAAAATTCAGTGCTAGTGGCTTCAGGACGCTGCTGGTAGTTCCTTGCTTTCTCTCTTGCTAAACAGCCCAATATACAATATTTTCCATTTTATTATTTTAATAGAGTAGTTTATAACTTGAGGGCAGATGTATCTTTTCCTATAATCTTATGTCAAGCATTGAGGTTAATTTCATATTATTACTCTTCAATAATAGGCTTTTCTAATTTTCCCTTTCATTTCAGCGTTGTAGTTTATAGCTGTTGTGAAGGTGCAATAACCCAGTGGTTTGGGCTGCGGACTCGCGGTCGTAGGATCGCGGTTTCGATTCCCTGACGTTGGGAGTGTTTATTGAGCAAAAACACCAAAAGCTCCACGAGGCTCCGGCCGGGGATGGAGGCGAACCCTACTGTACTCTTTCACCACAACTTGCTCACACTCTTTCTTCCTGTTTCTGTTGTGCCTGTATTTCAAAAGGCCAGCCTTGCCACACTCTGCATCATGCTGATTCTCCCCGAGAACTACGTTAAGGGTACGTGTGTCTGTGGAGTGCTCAGCCACTTGCACGTTAATTTCACGAGCAGGCTGCTCCGTTGATCGGATCAACAGGGACCCTCGTCGTCGTAACCGACGGAGTGCCACGACTTATAGCTTTAGCCCACTGGTAAATTGGTAGAATACTTGTGTCCTCAGCACACAGGGTTTGGTAGTATATATTCCAGCTCTTTCTTACTAATATCCGATGAGGTACAAATAAATGTCTAACTGTATAGAAACAAAGTGAAATTACTTTAAAATGTTGTACTAAAATAGAGAGAAAATTCTAAAATAATGCGTTGTGAGTTAAACTCGTTCTTTGCTTTTGTTTTTGTTTTTCCTATTTTAATCCTTTCCAATCTTATGTCAATTAGCACAAACGTTAAAGAAAATATAAGCTCTATTAAACCTCTGAGCGAGATATAAACAGTAGCAATACGGAACCATAACATATAATTGCCAACCAAGTCTGGCATCCTATACGAGACAGTGCTACTGTTGTTTATATATTTCTTCCAGCTGGCCAACGACACACATTTAGTGTCCAATTAGTATTTGCGAGGGAAGGTTATCGCTCCCATTCCCTAGCCTTATGTGATAGACACTGACTCGAATTTCTGGGTGGTTACTCGTTCTCAGCGTGTGTTAATCATTAGCTAGTGATGAAAACTCACTACACTCGTAAAATACTAATCGGCCGCAGAATGTTTGTCGTTAGCCAGCTGGAAGAGATGTCTTCCTGGGGTTATAAACGTCAGTAGCACCGTCCTGTATAGGACGCCACACTTGGTTGGCAATTATATATTACAACGCAAAAGTACTTTTATCGTTGTGTTCATATTTCGTAGCTCTACTCTTCCTCTGCAACTGTTATTTATAGTAAGAAAATTTATATTAAAAAAGACAAATAAGCGAACAAATTTATCTGACAACCCAATTTGCAATCATTAGCAAATAGTGTTTTCAGTATTTATCTGTACCATCATATTCATTAAGTGATCGTTCTGACGTTAAATATTTTTACACAATCGAGATATAGATATTTGGCGAGGAAAGAATTAACGCTGGACAATTACTGCTGCTATTTCTTTCCTTGAAGCATCGGGGGAGTCGACTATGGAGATTCATAATTTTAGATTTTAGATTCATAATAGCTGCATCCCAAAAATGATTAATAGACGAATAATTAAATACAGTTACCTTATTACATACTAGTTGGCATAGAAATCGTTATGATTTAGAGAAGCCCGTGCGAGGCGTGGCTATGTGGTAAGAAGCTTGCTTCTATACCACACGGTTCCGATTTCATTCATAATGCGTGGTAACTAGGGCGAGTGTCTTCTACTATAGCCTCAGGCTGACCAAA
>NC_042999.1:21452264-21474704 GCF_006345805.1 Octopus sinensis
AGATCAGACTGGAGTTGAGTTCGGTCTGCTTCTTCATTGACGATTTGCTGGAGCTTAGTGTCATCAGCAAATATTTTCACTGGAAAGGTCGTTTATGTAGATTATGAAGAGTAGCGGACCCAAGACAGGCCCTTGGGGGACACCGCTGGTGACTTTTGCTGGGCTTGAGTGGACTCCATCAACTACGACATGTGTTCTATTCGCCAGGAAACACTTGATCCAGTGTAGAACATTTCCGCGGATTCCAACATTTGCCAATTTTGAGAGTAGGATATTATGGTCTACCCTGTCGAACGCTTTACTGAAGTCAAGATATATGACATCAGAGTTCGAACCTGTCCCCAAGGCTTTGAGTACATCTTCAATGTGGAGTAAGAGCTGTGTTAGACAGTCCCTGCCACAGCGAAAGCCATGCTGATTTGCATTTAGGAGTTTGTGGGTCTCCAGGAAGTCAGCTATCCTTGATCTTAACACTCTTTCAAACACTTTGATGATGTGGGAGGTGAGTGAGAATGGGCGATAGTTGAGTGCGAGGGATCTGTTTCCCTGTTTGAAAACCGGGATGACTGACTGGGATAGAAACTGTTTCGGTATATAACCTGCGTCTAACGAATTTCTCCAGCAGTTGGTCAGAGGGACTGCAAGTTGGTGTCTACATTCCTTCAGGAGACTAGCGGGGAATCTATCAGGGCCTACAGCAGAGTAGCATTTGCGTCATTTATTGCTGCTGTGATGTCAGTGGCAGTGAAGGTTATGTCTGAGATTTTATGTTGAGGGTTAACTTCGTTCGCTTCTCTTGCGTCAATATCAGTGGGAACACTAAAGACAGAGCAGTATTATTTCTGCAGTATTTCTGCCATTTCTTTAGCATCGTGTTGGGGAATGTCGTTATCATCAATCAATGGCCCAATGGGTGAGACAGTGGTTGTATGCTTATTTGCATAAGAATAGAACACTTTTGGGTTCTGTTTGATGTTTTTGATGTTTTCAATGGAGGTTTTCATGTCGTTCTGTAGATGAAGTTTTTCCAGCTCTAGCCTTTTCATTGTTGTTGAATTTGGATGTTGTATGTGAGAATATTTTAATTGGTTGATATTTTTGTTGAGTCTTTTGATGCGCCTGATGAGTGTTTTTTTTTTCTTTTTAGGGAGCCGGTGAAATTGAGAGTAAAAGACCAGTCGATGCAAGACAGATCCTTTCTGATTGCTCCCCAGTCCGCTTTGTGGAAGTTTATGTTGTCAAATGAGTGCGATGGAGTGGGATTGGCTGGTTTGGTTTTTATATGTCGGGAATTGAAATTGCAGCGTATCATGTCGTGGTCTGAGAGGAGAGTGTTTTCAACTGAGGGAGTAAATCCAAACTTACAGGGAAAAATTAGATTTAGGATTAAAGGAGGAGGAGGTTCTTCCACAACTAACTGCTCCAGGACCCTGCTCTGCTCTTTGGGACAGTTCTCCTTAATGTATGTGTATATATATATATATATATACACATGCACACATACACGCACACAAACGCACACACGCGCACACACACACACGTATATACATACGTGTGTATGTATATTTATATTTATATATTAAATTAGAGATAAAACCACTATTAGGCAAATCAAACAGTGAAAATCATAAATCAATACATAGAAATAAAATTAATTAATTTTATTTCTATGTATTGGTTTATGATTTTCACTGTTTGATTTGCCTAATAGTGGTTTTATCTCTAATTTAATATATATATATATTTATATTTAGTTTCAGCTCAGAGCTGGGCCATGTTGATGCACTGTCTTTTTACTCTTTTACTTGTTTCAGTCATTTGACTGCAGGCATGCTGGAGCACCACCTTTAATCGAGCAAATCGACCCCAGCATTTATTCTTTGTAAGACTAGTACTTATTCTATCGGTCTCTTATATATATATAGTATACGTGTGCGTTGCTGTGTTTTAGGAAGGTTACTTCCCCACCACATGGTTCTGGGTTCAATCCCACTGCGTGGCACATTGGGCAAGTGTATTCTACTATAGCCACGGGCCGACCAAAGCGTTGTGAGTGGATTTGGTAGATGGAAACAGAAAGAAAAACGTCGTATATATATCGGTGTGTGTGTGTGTATGTATTCATGTATGTATATTTCTATGTTTGCGTGTCTTTGTGTTTGCCCCCCAACGATACCACCACCGCTTGACAACCAGTGATGTGTATTTGTCTCCGTAACTTTGTTCGACAAAAACGTTAAAGTGGTTGCCCCAGCATGGCCGTAGTCAAATAACTGAAAGAAGTAAAAGATAAAAGAAATATATGTTTGTATGTGTGTGTGTGTGCATGTCTGCGTGTGTGAGCCTGTGTACATGTGTGTGCGTGTGAGTGTGTGTTTACATGTGTGTGCGTGTGAGTGTGTGTGCGTGTACGTGCGTGTGTTGAGGCCTGTGTGTACGCGTGTGTGTGGGTGCGAATGTGCACACGTGCGTGTATGCGCGCGTATATACGTGTATGTATGTGCGCGTATGTGCGTGTGTGTGCACGCGCGTGTGTGCGTGTATGTGCGTGTGTGTACTTGTATGTACTACATGCTGCCAGATCTTCCCTCTTATCAAATTCACTTACAACGTATTTGTCGGGCCGAGCCTTTAAAAAAAAACAAAAAACAAACACCCACCCCAGGAGTCATACAGTGAGATCGAACCCAAAACCTTGTGGGTGCAAACTGAACTTCTTAAGAACAATCCAGCCACACCTGTTCCCACATATATATAAAGTGAATATTTCACGTCGTTGAGAACAGTTCACTATGTTAATATGACAAGCCATCATAAAATCGTAAATGTTTCAATATTTATTAGTTTATTTACTACCTACAAGCAAATTCAACGTATGTGGACACGTTGTACATCTGACTGCATCAAATTTACGTTATAGTGCTAGATCATATTTCATAAACGATTAAAGAACGGAACATTATTTAGACTTCTCTCGTATTTGAAGATAGAGTCACGTGGAATTAATCTAAATATAATTATATAACTTTCGCTATACAATATTAAAATATATATATATATATATCCCTATATACATTACTTATATTGATATTTGAATCGGAACTGTGGATAAATGAATATGAATAGGATCTCCCTTTCATTCTTTCCTTCAAACTACATTCTATAACTCTAATCCATACTAAGCATTTGTTCTCAGTTGTTTGTCATTTTGTTTAATACATAACCGTCAACACTCATGATGTACTTGTGGGAACTTTAATAATATACAAAACCAGAAATGTCTAACTGTGAAAGAATTTCTCTTTTGTTTTACGTCAACCACGATGCTGCTGTTTTCTTAACCAAGCACTCTACGGGACTCTAGTGGAATTGATGAGATTGATGTTGACTTTGAGCCTATGCAGGTTGGTCTCTCTCCGCAAGAATATATAAGTGTGGATAGGGGGATTTTATAGAATTATAGAATTGTCAGCAAATGATTGAGCGTGGTCTTTAGCGCCAGATCTGGCAGAGTAATGCATCTTCATACGGCGTAGGACGAAGAGAGAACTGGGGAAAATGTTAAAAGTGTTACGAGAAAGTTTGACTAGAATTGGCAGTTACATTAGCAGTTCAGAAGTGTAGGGAATGTTGCAGCAGCAGCAGCCGTAGTGGGGCACAATGGCCCAGTGGTTAGGGCAGCGGACTCGCGGTCGGAGAATCGCGGTTTCGATTCCCAGACTGGGCGTTGTGTGTGTTTATTGAGCGAAAACACCTAAAGCTCCACGAGGCTGCGGCAGCGGTTGGTGGCGACCCCTGTTGTACTATTTCGCTTCAATTTCCTCACACTCTTTCTTCCTGTTTCTTGTCCCCGACTTTCTACGCAACCGCTGAGCCTGGATGCGCATTCATCCATCCGTCGATGCTCTCGGTGTTGGGGATTGACCTGCTTTCTCTTCTGCAGGTCTTACGAATAGCAAAGGACCACGTTTCGGACTTCTCCCACCTTGCGAGCTCTGGGAAGAAGGCCGTTCGCTCAACAGCAGCAGCAACAGCAGCAGCCGTAGCAAAGAGGAAGATATGGCGACTACATTTCACTGATTGGAAGACGCTGGTTAATAATGGTTCAACCAAATTATATAATGGATTCCATTGCAGAAGATCTGAAAGGAAAACAAATAGTTTCAATATTTGTGTAAGCGCTAATAAAATGTTGTTGATTGTTAACAACTAATTGTTGCTCAGAAATTAAACTCTGGAACTGTAAAAATATGAAATAGTTTTAGTATGCACAGTTCATAAAATTATAAACGTCATTTCAGTACAAGATGTTGCGTCGTGTAGCATTTTACTAACCTCAAGAATTTCGTTCAGAAATACTTATACATAAGTAGATATACTACAAAGTGTTTTAATGATTCTATATTTGTTGACTCTAAAATGATGTTTTGACGTTTTAAAGTCCGACAGGTTTTCAATGTCACTCTGCGAAAACAATATTGTTTTCACGTACAGTAAAACCGTCAGAGAGCCACATTTGTGAATAATTATTCACAAAGCTTCTCTACTAAGGCAACAAAGGTTTTATTATTGTTAACATATACGTAACAGAGTACTACTTGATGTTCAACAAAACTTTTGAAGTTGTCTAGCCTGGAAGATCATATCCATTATCCCTCGGCTCACGCGGAAGCTAAACTGAATTTCTGGTTAAAAAAATTATAGGATAGATATCACGCATCCAGACCTTTTTACATTGTTCTTGGGAGATTTACCCACAGATACTAAGAGAGTAATATCTCAGAAATTGTCATATATACTCTTAGATCTTTTATGTTTATGAATGAACGATAGAAAAATCATCCATCAATCCAATACTATGGAATCGAAGTTCATTCACAGTAAAGAAGTATCATTCACAGTAAGGAAGTATCATCCACTATACTGCAAATGCTAGTGTTGCCTCCTGCTTTAAAGTCTTTGTATGGGTATTCCATCTATCCTTGGGCATTACCAGAGGATATATTACTTATTGTAAATATAATTTTACCATATCTATGCGTGACAACATCTCTTTTCGGCTTTCCATAAAAAATATTTCCATATTAATATCAGAACTGTTGAAGAACAAGTAAATTTTCTTTCCACTGTTTTATTACGTCATCTATTGTTTAACATCTACTTTTGGGGAGTTAAAACCTGCTTACGGAATAGATTTTCGGTATGCAGAATCGAAGAGACAGGCATGATTGGTGGTTATAGCTCGAAACTGACAGTTTTAAAGGATAGGGCCACTAAAGCAGCACATCTGGGAATGCAATTGTGCAAGCCTCGAATATCTTACTGTTGCCCTTACTGAGCAATGCAGAATGATTTGTGATGAAATGCAGCAACATCTTAATGAGAATACCGCCAAAACCCTTCACATTCAGCAAATATTAAGTCCAACTTAGAACACTTGGAGGAATCTACTAAACTAAAGGATGAATATATATATATTTATTTACTACCCACAAGGGGCTAAACACGGAGGGGACAAACATAGAAAGACAAACGGATTAAGTCGATTATATCGACCCCCAGTGCGTAACTGTTACTTAATTTATCGACCCCGAAGGGATGAAAAGCAAAGTCGACCTCGGCGGAATTTGAACTCAGAACGTAACGGCAGACGAAATACGGCTACGCATTTTGCCCGCGTGCTAACGTTTCTGCCAGCTTGCAGATGAAGGATGAATATAATATGTTTTTCTTTACTACCCACAAGGGGCTAAACACAGAGGGGACAAACATAGACAGACAAACGGATTAATCGATTATATCGACCCCCAGTGCGTAACTGGTACTTAATTTATCGACCCCGATGGGATGAAAAGCAAAGTCGACCTCGGCGGAATTTGAACTCAGAACGTAACGGCAGACCAAATACCTATTTCTTAACTACCCACAAGGGGCTCAACACAGAGGGGACAAACATGGATAGACAAACGGATTAAGTCGATTATATCGACCCCCCAGTGCGTAACTGGTACTTAATTTATCGACCCCGAAGGGATAAAAAGCAAAGTCGACCTCGGCGGAATTTGAACTCAGAACGTAACGGCAAACGAAATAAGGCTACACATTTTGCCCGGCGTGCTAACGTTTCTACCAGCGCGCAGATGAAGGATGAATATAATATGTATTTCTTTACTACCCACAAGGGGCTCAACCCAGAGGGGGCAAACAAGGACAGACAAAGCGATTAAGTCGATTACATCGACCCCAGTACGTAACTGGTACTTATTTAATTGACCCCGAAAGGATGAAAGGCAAAGTCGACCTCGGCGGAATTTGAACTCAGAACGTAACGGTAGACGAAATACGGCTACGCATTTTGCCCGGCGTGCTAACGTTTCTGCCAGCTCGCAGATGAAGGATGAAAATAATGGAAGCACTCCGTCGGTTACGACGATGAGGGTTCCGGTTGATCCGAATCAACGGAACAGCCTGCTCGTGAATTAACGTGTAAGTGGCTGAGCACTCCACAGACACGTGCACCCTTAACGTAGTTCTCGGGGATATTCAGCGTGACACAGAGAATGACAAGGCCGGCCCCTTGAAATACAGGTATAACAGAAACAGGAAGTAAGAGTGAGAGAAAGTTGTGGTGAAAGAGTACAGCAGGGATCACCACCATCCCCTGCCGGAGCCTCGTGGAGCTTTTTAGGTGTTTTCGCTCAATAAACACTCACAACACCCGGTCTGGGAATCGAAACCTATGCCCTAACCACTGGGCCATTGCGCCTCCACGATGAAAATAATATATGTCAACACACACTACTCACACACAAACACATCTTACTAGCGAAAACGACGTACATCTAGTTTCAAATATAAGACTATAACATTACATATACATCCTTCTGGTTGCATTAATGTACAAAGACATTAGATTTAAACAAGAATATTTTGCACATCCTTTATTTATCCGCGAAACAGTGTTCTAGATGTCTTGTTTGCATAAGCTGCCTTTGAGAATATGCTTGCTGAAATTTAGTATTCATAACGAAATCAACAATATGGGAAATATTGATTTTGCTTTCACTGCCAGGCTCATGCCTCCTAATGTCATATGTATCGTTATACTCTTAATGTTTTGGCCATTGTTCACTTACCCAGATCATCGTATCTTATTGGAGAGAGATGCAAGTCGAAAGCATTTCCGTTGAACTCTGCACGATACGATAACAATTGCAATACAAATACACTTTTGAATTGCGATATCCTTCACTTCCCCCAGTGCTCTTTATTATTATTATTATTATTATTATTATTATTATTATTATTATATTATTATTATTGTGGCAAACAAATGAAATCATCATCATTATTATTATCGTCATTATCATTATTATTTTGGCGGCGAGCTGGTAGAGTCGTTAACACACCGGGCGAAATTCTTTGCGGCATTTCGTCCGTTTTTACGTTCTGAGTTCAACTTCCGCCGTGGTCAACTTTGCCTTTCATCCTTTCCGGTTCGATGCAATAATTACTAGTTGAGCAATGGGGGTCGATGTAATTGATTTACTCCCTCCTCTGACATCGTGCAAACATTTGAAACCATTATTATTATTATTATTATTATTATTATCATTATTATTAATATTATTATTATTATTATTATTATTTTTATTATTATTATTATTATTATTATTCACTAGTTTTATTTTTATAGCGTGCTTTCACTTCATTACCGATCGCAGCTCTGTGTGCCTTGGGTATGTGCTGTGGTTTGTTCAGATGTTCTGATGGATTACTCTATTGAAAGTGTTTTGTGTAGAATGTGTGCAGTGCCCAGTAGTGCAATTTTCTGTATGTTATATATATTTGAAAGTCCTGGTGTTTATGGTAACAGGTTTTTGTATTTTGAAAGTTTCTCCATTTCTTCTACAGAAACGTTGTCATCTGCTGGTATTGATACATCAATTAGAAAGCATTATTATTATTATTATTATTATTATTATTATTATTATTATTCTCATCATCTAATGTAGCTTGCTTACGAACCACATAGTTCCGGTTTCAGTCCCACTGCGTGGCACCTTGGATAAGTGTCTTCTACTATAGCCTCGGGCCGACCAAAGCCTTGTCAGTGGATTTGGTGGACGGAAACTGAAAGCCCATCGTATATATGTATATACATGTATATGTGTGTGTGTGTATGTTTGTGTGTCTGTGTTTTTCCCCCAACATCGCTTGACAACCGATGCTGGTGTGTTCACGTCCCATAACCTAGCGGTTCAGCAAAAGAGAGACCGATAGTATAAGTACTAGGCTTACAAAGAATAAGTCCTGGGGTCGATTTGCTCGACTAAAGGCGGTGCTCCAGCATGGCCACAGTCAAATGACTGAAACAAGTCAAAGAGTAAAGGAGTATCTTTGCAGAGTTTCCTACGACCACCGTTACTCTTTTCCTTTCCAGTACCTGTCCAAACATTATTCATATTTTATGGTCAACTTCTTATGAACGACGAAGACTAATAATATATATTTTTATATCCACAGCAAGCGTTAATACCAGTACTGAATGTAGTTCAAAAGAAAAGCATACCGATGGTTAACTAATGATACGATATGATATTCTGAAGAGGAAAGAAAAAGTGTTAAATTGTAAAGGTAAAAAAAAATAACTGCAGGACTAAATCTCATTTATCAAATGAACTGAAATTTATAAATGAAATAAATGAAAAACGTAAGTAACGGGATATACAATTTCTTAAAACGTTCTAACGTCCACGTAGCAAGTTAATGGTAAATGCATCTCACTAGATGTCATTCCTTAAGTGAAGGGTGTGAAAGCTAAATGGTCAAATGGAATTAATAAGATGAATGAAGCAGAAGTAATCTATTTCTATGAGGAACGTGAAAGTACTATTAGCGGCCTAATAGAAATAGTTTTGGTAAAGGGATTTGATGGTCCATTTGTAAAAGTACCTTTTATTGTATTTGAAGCGTCTTAGAAATTGGGCTGTAAACGTAACTTAAAACAATATATATATATATTAAGATTCCTTCAAATGGTCTTAACTTCGTGAAGTGTGGAGTAACGTTTGGCTGTGTTTTGCAGGAAATCCTCGTCTAAAATGTATCTTTATGGTTCTATTACCTAGCTACTAATGATATGATTGATGCGTGTGTCTCGGAAGGGGTTCGCAAGTTCACGAAAACTTCATACAAAAACAACACCAGAATTAATCTTTGCACAGACAGTTGTTTCTCTTGCTGTTACGAACTTTAAATGCAACAATAAACGAGATAGTTGGACAGAAATTTATTAGTCGAGAATCCGATTAGCGAATAGGAAAATAAACAAACACGAAGATATAAAAGAATCAAGCGATTTTAAACGCTGTTCTGTTAAATTCGTTTTCG
This sequence comes from Octopus sinensis, assembly GCF_006345805.1. Taxonomy (NCBI): domain Eukaryota; kingdom Metazoa; phylum Mollusca; class Cephalopoda; order Octopoda; family Octopodidae; genus Octopus; species Octopus sinensis. The sequence goes on from NC_042999.1 coordinate 21,461,658, forward strand.
CTGATTTAAAATAACTTCAAGCCATCGATTTCACACTAATTTAGACATAGTTATGACCTGCTAAGGTCAATTGGCACTGAATATACCGGAAATAAACAGTAACAATAGCAACAGTATCATGAATAAACAAGAAAAAATGAAGGCGAAAACTGAGAATTTTATGGTAGTCGAGAAAACGTAACCGTTTAAAACTCTTATTAAACCAAATAAACACCCCCATATCTGTATATTCTGGTAAATATATGAATTGCTGTACCATCAAATGACCATTAAGTACTTATCGATATTCGATTGTTAATAAAATAAAAACACAATCCAAAAGATTTAGTTTCCTCTAATATATAATTTTCATTCATTCCAGTTACATTACGCTTATGTTTTTTTTTTTTTTTACTTTCTGATATACGAATTCTATAATTTACTCTCACTAAGAAGGCACTACAAGTAGCCTCTTCAATGGTTCACAGACGTCTTGAAAGGATAAGTGCGGTGGGTTTAATAGGATTAATGTTTGGTCTATATTTAGGTAGTCAGTTTTTGAGGGCTAACACCTAAGTGCGAGAGAGTATCTTAAAGTAGTTCTAAGAATCAATGATTTAGTAAAATGTGTGGAGTGCATGAATCAATGATATTGAAGTGGCAGGAGGATAAAAAGAGAAATATAATGACATTATGTAGATTACGGTTGTCTTTTAGAGGAATAGAATAGTTTCTTTTTTTTTACTGCCCACAAGGTGCTACACACAGAGAGGGAAAACAAGAGCAGACAAACGGATTAAGTCGATCATATTGACCCCAGTGCGTAACAGGTACTTATTAAATCGACCCTGAAAGGATGAAAGGCAAAGTCGACCTCGGCGGAATTTGAACTCAGAACGTAGCGGCAGACGAAATACCTATTTCTTTACTACCCAGAAGGGGCTAAACACAGAGGGGACAAACAAGAATAGACAAACGGATTAAGTCGATTATATCGACCCCAGTACGTAACTAGTACTTATTAAATTGATCCCGAAAGGATGAAATGCAAATCGACCTCGGCGGAATTTGAACTCAGAACGTAACTGCAGACGAAATATTGCTAAGCATCTCGCCCGGCGTGCTAACGTTTCTGCCAGTTCGCCGCCGTTTAGCTTCTGTCGACAACATAACCCACGGAGTCGCTGACGCGTCAAGACAGTTGACATGTTGTCGGGGAAACTTATATATAAGTTGTCGGGAAATTTATGTGAAAGTTTCTCTCCTGAGATAATTTCGATTATATGTGAATGTGAATATAATTACCTGTGTGGAGGGGTAATGGCCCAGTGCTTATGGCAGCGGACTCGCGGTCATCGGATCGCAATTTCGATTCCCAGGCCGGTCGTTCTGAGTGTTTATTGAGCGAAAGCTCCACGAGACTCCTGCAGGAGGTGGGTGGAAAATCCTGCTGTACTCTTTCACCACAACTTTCTCTCACTCTCTCTTCCTGTTTCTGTTTAATCTGTATTTCTAAGGGCCAGCCTTGTCATAATCCGTGTCACGTTGAATCTCCTCGAGAACTACGTTAAGGGTACACGTGTCTGTGGAGTACTCAGTCACTTGCACGTTCATTGCACGAGCAGACTGTTCCGTTGATCGGACCAACTGGAAGCCTCGTTGTCGTAACCGACAGAGTGCCACAAATTACTTGTACTACAAAGCATTTCAACGCTTGTTGTGTAACCTAATTTCCACGAATTTCCACTTATAGCTGTGGCACTGATATTGAGATATTTCGCGCGAGAAATGTACTTTCATAGACTTATAAGCCAATAGTATCTTTTGTGCTACGAACATGAATATTTCATTATTTTATGTGTATTATTTTACATATAAGTATAAGGATGCAGGTGGAAGCGCGTGGCTTAGTGGTTAGGGTGTCAGCATCATGATCGTAAGATTGTGGTTTCGATTCCTGAACCGAGCGACTCGTTCTGTTCTTGAGCAAAACACTTCACTTCACGTTGATCCTGTCCACTCAGCTGGCAAAAATGAGTAACATTGCGATGGACTGGCGTCCCGTCAAACTGGGGAACACATACGTCATAAAAACCGGGGAACCGGCCCCATGAGCCTGGCTAGGCTTTAAAAGGGCGTATTTATTTTATTTTATAAGGATGTAGCACTTAATACGTGTTCTATGTTTTCCAGAGTGTTAATCATATCTCCTGAAAGTTATGATATGCCAAAGAGATGCAGTTACTGTTGCTCTTTAAGCATCATCCAAAAGACTTATTTGGGATCGGTTTCTAATCGTAGCCATTCCATCCTTATAACATTATGCAGTACTTTAAAGGCAGCGAGCTGGCAGAAACGTTACTACGCCGGGCGAAATGCTTAGCGGTATTTCGTCCGCTGTTACGTGCTGAGTTCAAATTCCGCCGCTGTCGACTTTGCCGTTCATCCTTTCGGAGTCGATAAATTAAGTACCAGTTACGCACTGGGGTCGATGTAATCGACTTAATCCGATTGTCTGTCCTTGTTTGTCCCCTCTGTGTTTAGCCCCTTGTGGGTAGTAAATAAATAAGTACTTCGTCTGTCTTTACGTTCTGATTTCAAATTCCACCGAAGTCGACTTTGCCTTTCATCCTTTCGAGGTCGATAAATTAAGTAGCAGGGAAATACTGGGGTCGATGCGAGCGACTATGCCCTTCCCCTCAAACAGCATGTCTTGTGCCTATAGTAGAGAGGACTATTACCTTATGAAACAACAAAATGTTCTACAAATAGCGCTCTTTCCTAAAGTATCAATTCATTACACAAATATTCCACATTTGCCGTAGTATGTATTGTCAAATAATTTATTCTCGAACGTGTGGTCAGCATAAATATCATCCTTAAATTATTCATACATGGCGTAACAAATTTGTGAATAATTGTTAAACAAGTATACAGATGTAATGTATAAATGACACCGCTTCAATATTTCATTATGCAGGTGTGGAACAAGATATATGGCAACTGCTTTCATTGGTTCTACGAAATAGAGCTGCAATAATATCATTTTCGAATAAGCCAAAGAAAATTTTCAAATTCAATTTTGGTATAACCAAGTTTAACAGTAATTTAAATTAACAACTGAAAACTGTTGGACCTTAAATGTTTAGAATTATTTTCATAAATGTATGTGCAGGTACATGTGTATATATATATATATATACATGTATGTACGTATGTATGTATATATATATATATGTATATATGTATATATATATATGTATATATATTATATATGTTTTACATATACAGAGGTTGGACAAAATTTTGGAAACACATTAAAATTTCAAACAAATTTATTTTAATTAGGGATAGGACCACCTTTGGCAGTAATTACACCATATATATATACATAAGTATACACGTAAAAGTTTGTGTGTTTGCGTTTGGCTCCCTACCACCGCTTGACAACCGATGTTGGTGTGTTTAAGTCCCCGTAACCTAACAGTTCGGAAAAGGAGGCTGACAAAATAAGTACTAGGCTCACAAAGAATAAGTTCGATTTCTTCGACTTAAGGCAGGGCTCCAACATGGCTGCAATCAAATAACTGAAACAAGAAAAGCAAAGAAATAACGAAACATCATAAACATCTTATGACAATATTGAAGGAGAATTCAGAAAGCAATAATGATAGCCGAATGGATGTGCGTCTTCGGAAAGCTGCCAGAGTACATAAAAAAAAAAACAATTGTAGCAAATCCTTTTACTTGGACAAAAATCCTTCTGTTTACTGAGAATCAAACTTGGGATTATATTTCAATGGCATTCGATGAAATCATCTTCCATTTAAACCGAGTGAATTATCGGATTTCCTTAATATATTTATGATCACTAAATTTCATTGTCGAATTCCTGCATATAAATGATGTCTTTTGAGATATTGGCTATTGGTCCGAAAACAAAAATCATAATAACCATACACGTGACTTGTAGTAGTAGCAGCAACAGCAGCAGTGGTAGTAGTAGTGGCAGGAGCTGCAGCAGCAGTAGTAGTAGTAGTAGTAGTAGTAGTAGTAGTAGTAGTAGCGTAGGGGCTAGTGGTCGTCGTCATCGTCGTCGTAGCAATAGTTGTACTTGTAGTAAGTGTAATCAGTAAGAGAGTTATGTTGTGATGATGATGATGATGATGATGATGATGACGTTGAAGATGATGATGATGATGATGATGATGATGATGATGATCACGATGATGATGATCACGATGATAAGGATAAAGATGTAGGGGAATAGAGGGGGAAGTAGAAGTACTGTGATAGACGTGGCGGCAGTGGTTGTGTATGTGGTGTTCGCGTCCGTGGTGGTAGAGATATTGACAATGAAGATGAAGACGGCGATAATGATTATTATGATGTTGATGAAGAAGAAGAAGAAGAAGAAGAAGAAGAAGAGAAAGAGAAGGAGAAGGAGGAGAAGAATAAGTAAGATAAGAAGAAGGAGAAGAAGAAGAAGAAGAAATCAGAGAGGAGAAGGGGAGGAGGAGAAGAATAAGTAAGATAAGAAGAAGAAGAAGAAGAAGAAGAAGAAGAGAAAGAGAAAGAGAAGGAGAAGGAGAAGAAGGAGTAGAAGGAGTAAGATAAGAAGAAGAAGAAGAAGAAGAAGAAGAAAGAAGAAAGAGGAGGAGGAAGAGAAAGTGAAGAAGTAGTAGTAGAAGAAGAAAAAGAAAAAGAAAGAGGAGGAGGAAGAGAAGAAGGAGAGGAAAGAGGAGGATGACAATGCTAACAAATTTTTTTAATATGTAAAAATTTGAAAGCACTGAAAATGCATCGGCGTGTGTGTGATAGTATCTATATATGTAAATATGCGTATAAATATATTTATATATATATACATAATATTACGTGAGTAATAATCTTATAGCGTGTTTCCCAAAACATTTCTGCTGGTTTCGACTATCACATAGAGTAAAACATATTTCCTTCGATATACATGCAGAAATCAGCGAGTACCCGTAGAATTCATATGAAAAATTTTAATTACAGGAGATACAATGAAAAGGTTTTATTAGAAATTACTCCAGCTGAAGACGTGCATGTATGTACCCATTCTTCATTTATGTTAATGCAACAATTCATATAATATACATAACCTCCCGCAATTACAAGCTGATACTGATGTGACGAAACAATTGTAGTAATTAAGGCTGTTCATTCTATCTCCTCGCATATAAATACTCTTTTGTGTGTGTATATACAGGGTGGAGAAGCAAAATTTACAATATTTTGAGGCAGGGATTGAAAGACATTGTATGACCAATTAGTTTATTGAAAGTAATGAGAATTATTTGCCACAAGAAAATTTACACAATAGAAAATGTTTTTATTCTATACTAGCAGTATCGCCCGGCGTGCTCAGGTTTGTAAGGGAAATAACTATAAAGCTTTTTAGAGAGTTATAGCCAAAAAAATAGCAAAAAAAATGGAAAAAATGATGGTAAATCTTTTTGAGTTAAAAAAGGTGGAGTTGCGTCCCTAGAGCGGTCTGTGGTTTGGGTTTCTGATTCTCGACCCCATGTCGAATTTATCGATTTTTTTCAGAACTGGGGGACTTTTCAAAATTTTCGCTGCGTTAGTTTTGAATTATGACATTGGGCTATGTGTGTGTCAATTTTCATCAGATCGGTTGAAAGCCGTGGTCAGAGTGAGGGTACGAGAAACTGACACACAGAAAACGCACAGACAAACTGCCGTTTATATAGAGAGAGATGTGCTCCTTCTTTCTCAATATCTGCCTTCACAGGCTTCCTGAAACTTGCGCAAGTGTCCCTCAAATATTCGGGAGACAAAGTCTCCCATTCTTCTTTAATAGTATATTTAAGAGAGTCGACATTACTGTGTGATGTTCTATTTGTAGCATGTTCTAAAACGCCCCAAATAGCATAATCCAGAGGGTTTAGATCTGGGCTAGAAGGTGGCCATAAACATGATTCCAAAAAATTGATAAAGTTGGATTTGCAGAAATCTTGTATTTTTCTAGCTGTGTGGGCTGGAGCACCATCCTGTGTCCATACATAATTACCATCTGGGTAGTTTGCTTTAAGCCATAGCAATACCTGGTATCTCAGAGTCTTGTAGTAAGTATTAACATTGATCTTTTCATCAGCTTTGTAGAATTTTATACGCACTTTCTTTTTATCGGAAACCAACAACACCAAAAGCCATAAGTTGAGCAGGATGTTTTGTTTTGAATGTCCCCTTAACCTCAGCTGTTGATTTTGCAATAAGTCTGTCATTTCTGCGGTTCATAAAAGCATCGACACTGAAGATCTTTTCATGTGAAAAGATCGTTACAATGGAGGACATTTTCCTGAACCAAGTAATAATTTTCTTGCACCTTTCCAATCTTTTTTCCATCATAGCTGTTGTCAACAAGTGTTTTGGTGTTCTTGTGTAAGAGTTTAACCTCAAATCATATTTTACTGCATTTCTAAGGGTCTTGTTGACTACCTCAAGTTCGATTGCCATTTTTCTCTTGGATTTGGTTGGATCCTTTAGGATTTTGGATTTGAGAGCTTTAATAAAAACGTTGGTACGTTTTTTGTTGTTCACTGGGTTTGTAAAACAGAGCAAAGCTACAGGAAAGCAAAAGACGAATGATCACAATAAGCAGTCCCTACCCTAGTCTTTACCACTCCCAATGTAGGATTCCTGACCATCCAGGTGACAGACACAGCCGTAAGATGCATTACGAATCTATAGCAATTGGAAGGGCGTGACCCAACTGAAATAAACATTAACAACTTGGTGGCGTTAGGGCTAAGGAGAAATGAAAGTTGGAGTTTTGCAAATGACCCCTATACTGATATGTAACTGGATAGAATAAATTTACAATCTATAAATGCCTTTGAATAACTAGTCACTCATCTGGGAAGGCCTTAAAATTAATGTTACCATGTGGGGACTATGTTTGACCGAGTGATAATAAAAAGACTGTAAGGAGGTCTGTAATCAAATAACTTTATTCAACACTTCGCAACTGAATCAGTGGAGGCAAAGATGCCTCTCATTGACTTGACAATTTATGCAGCACATTGCAGAAATCCCTGTTTCACCATTGAATTAAAAATAATGCTCATCTTCTATGCTCGGATGACCTACAGCTTCCAAGAGTACAATTATTCATCTTTGCTTAGATAAAATGACAAAATTGTGGGTGTTAAGTCCCCATGAAGGGATCTTTCTAACTTGTAAGAAGATGAAATTTTATAAATATTACTTCATTTGTATCTAATATCTATGGTTAAAATTTCACCAACAGTAAAAATATATGAATTGCCATGGGGGTTATGGCCCTTATGCATAGAATATAATTTCCAAATTTCGTAAAGGTCCATTCAGTACTTTTGACTTAGTTTTGGATCATAAAAGAAATAACTAAAATTTGGGAGTTAAGGCCCCCATTAGGGTGTCATAGAATCCTTATGTGAAGTGGAAACTTTGAGAATACTTCTTGATGTGTGTCAATTACCCAAGGTTGAAATTTCATCAACATCGAAAATTTATGTATTTTCATGGGGGGGGGGGGGGGGTTCTACCTTTAAGCCATCCGAAATTCAAACCAAACATATTGCATTATACCCGCCCTTATGCATTGAATCTAAGTTTCAAATATCATAAGGATCCATTCAGAAATTTTGGTCCATGAAATTGTATGAAACACACAGCATTACCCTTCTACCTGGGCTTCGATTTTGTGTTCCAAATTTCATTATGATCGGTGCAGCAGCAATTGTCGAATGTATAAGTAATACACGAACACATAAAGACATTGTCTTTGATATAATAAATATGAATGTACACATATACATACATGTATAAATATATGTGTGTGTGCTTGCGCGCGTGTGTGTGTATTATACATATATATATAATATATATATATATATATATATATATATATATATATATATATATTTATATATATATATATATATACACACACATAAAGATAAATTGATAGATACAACTGAGTGGGAAAACAAAAATATGAGGCACAGTGTAGTGCTTTTTTATGTTGATAAGCCTGGTACTTATTCTATTAGTTTCTTCTTATGAAACCAGTAAGTTATGGGGATGTAAATAAACGAACAGCAGTTGTGAAGCACTGATGAGAGTGAAAGACAGAAACAAAGTCACACACATACACTTAAATATATGCATACATATATATACGATTGATTTCTTTAAGTTTCTGATTACGAAATCACTCTATATATATGTATGTACACACACACACACACACACATACACACACACACAAAGATATATTGTGTGGGCAAACAAAAATATGAGATACTGCCTAGGTGTTTTTTTAAAATTTTTATTAGCCTGGTACTTACTCTATCAGTTTCTTCTTGTGAAACCAGTAAGTTATGGGGATGTAAATAAACAAACACCAGTTGTGAGGTTGTGATGAAGGAGAAACACAAAGACACACACACAGAGTTACACATATACATACATATATATACGATTGATTTCTTTCAGTTTCTGTCTACAAAATCCCCTGACAAGGCTTTGGTTGGTCTGGGGCTATAGCAGAAGACACAAGCCAAGTCACCACACAGTGGAACTGAAATGAGGACCATGTGTTTTGGAACGAAGTTTGTTACCACACAGCCACACCTGCACCTATGTATGTGTGTGTGTTGGGGTGTGGTTGAGGTGTGTGTATGGGTGTATATATATGTATGCATGTATATCTGTGAATATATATGTGTACATATTACATGTACATCTATATATATACATCTACACATATACATGTATACATATACATCTATATGTATAGAAATAAATGTATACATATACAGCTATACAAGCACACACATACATAGGTGCAAGTGTGGCTGTGTGGTAATAAACTTGTTTCCAAAACACATGGTCCTGGGTTTAAATATAAACTTAAAATCATAAGGGTGAGACATTGAATATTAATTTGATTAATATAACTTGAAAACCAGTGGTGTAGCATATAAGACCATAGCGGATCTTCTTCTAGCAAAATGGATGTCCACTGTTAACGGTTCATCACTCTTGTGTAGTTTCACTTTAATAGTTTCAGTATTACAGTGAAAGTATCTGACATTACAATAGAGAGATGTTTTTGTTTCACTTTTAACACGTAATACTGAAATAGTGGAGAAGATATGATATTGCTGTGGGCTCGCCCTAGGCAAGAAGTTAGAAGGTTTTTTGCCGAAGACACTCCCTGGACCCTAAGTAAGGCATGTGTAAAATTTTAATGAAATTGGTTGTGCAGTTCTCAAGTGTTAGGGATTCATACAGACAGACAGACATACAGACAAACACACATTCTGAGTTTTATATATATACATTACACCGCCCCGCACACTCTAGCACCGATCACTTCCCAGCACCCACACCATCCTCTACACACCTACACATGCACATACGCACGCGTCCAGGTCACCAGCCCCTATCCACACGCAAATATACCCTCCCAAATACACATGCACGCGCAACTTTGCTTTAGGATCACCACTACTTTTTCATCTCCCCTTCTTCGCCATGACTGATCACTCACAACTAAACCATTTTATTTTCTCTCTCTGTTTATTTCTGTATTCTTTTCTGTTGCAGAGCGTAGGATTGTCGTTCATTTAGGAGATTTTAGGATGATAGAGCATTTTATTGTTCTATTTCATTCAAGACGTTCTCAATACAATAAATTCTGAACCCAGCATGTGGTCAGCTGCTATAGAGTGGGGTTTGTTGACCGCATTGTATAATACCACCATGTCGCTATGGAATGGTGAATCAATTTTTTTTTGTTCTCTGAAAAAGCAACATATTGGACTTACGTCACTTTTGCGTAATAGCAACAATATATATATATATATATATATATATATATAATATATATATATAATATATATAATATATATATATGTGTGTGTGTGTGTGTGTGTATGTGTCTGTGTGTGTACGTGTATGTATATATCTATATATATGTATGTATATATATATATATATATATTCATACACATATATATATATATATTTTATATATATATATATACTAGCAGTATCGCCCGGCGTTGCTCGGGTTTGTAAGGGAAATAACTATATAAGCATTTTTAGAGTTGTAAAGTATAATAGCCATCTCAATATGGCTAACCACAAAGGGATGGGGGTGTTACTGTAGCTTTTTACGTTCTGAGATTTAATAAATTTTTAGAGAGTTACTTCCCTTATGTATGCCAAAAATGCATTAAAAATTGGAAAAATTGATGGTAATTTTTTTTTTAAATCGTAGATCCATCGTAGACGCGCGCTAATACCCAGAAGGGCTCGATATGAATCACGACTATAAGGTACCCGGTTTTGGTTAAACTGCACCGCAAAATGTGGGAGTAGTTTGGAATCTAAATCGTAGGGGACAAACAGCACACAACCTCACTTTTATATATAAATATATATATATATATATATATATATATATATATATATACATATATATATATATATATATATATATATGTATATAATGTATAATATAATACAATACAATATAATGTAATGTAATATAATATAATATATTAGTAAGGGCGCTTGACCAGGTGGTTAATGGGCTGCTCACGAGATCATAGCTTCAGTTCCTAGACCAGGTGGTGGATTGTATTCTTGAGCAAAATGATTCATCTCATGTTGCTCTTCGACGCCTGATCTGTGGTACACCTGTGCACCTGTCCAGGCAAGGTGGATTTCATGTATGGCACATACCTTTGATTACTATAAATAAAATAATTGTGCACGTTGTTCGGCCTAAGCTGAATACTCATACGTCGTCTTCGACTGGAGAGTCCATTATTTATATATTATATATATATAATATATTATCATATATATATATATATATATATATATATATATATATATATATATAAAATTTAAAAATTGAGGGAGATAAATTAATATTAATTTTAATATCAATTTAAAACCAGTAGTCCAGCATTCAAAAAATCTGAGGAGTCAGAGAAAATTCAAATATATGTGTATATTGGCAGGGCTGGCCTGCTAGGTAGCCGGCCAGAATGCTAGAAATAGATCATAAACGATCAAACTACAAGGGAAATTCTCTAGAGGAAGAATTCAGCGAACACCAGAACCAAATTTGGCGGGCAGGACATATGAAAAATTAAATAAAAAACAGACTTAAATGCATACCTCGGTTTCGGTCTTAACAAAAGAATTACTTGCATAATTCAAGTGTCCGTGACTTCTTCAGTACATTCGGTCCTCGAGATGCAAACTGAAAGACTAACCCCAGCCCTCCGTGTCAAGACAGACACGTGCTTAGTCTTACTGATTACATCGGGAATAAAATTTCAAATGTCTTGGTTCCGGCGCGCTAAGAGACTCCTGAAGCGAAGGGCTGCAGTGAATAATTCACTTCGGGTAAAGCTTACTACTAGGGAACGTATTTATTTAAATATTTAAAAATTGAGGGAGATAAATTAATATTAATTTTAATATCAATTTAAAACCAGTAGTCCTGCATTCAAAACATCTGTGGAGTCAGAGAAAATTCAAATATATGTGTATATTGGCAGGGCTGGCCTGCTAGGTAGCCGGCGAGAATGCTAGAAATAGATCATAAACGATCAAACTACAAGGGAGACTACGGCAGCGGTACTGGATATTAATAGTTATCACCAAGCTAATATGGCAGCCCAGAAATATAGGACGAATGCTGTCGTTGATTAGCTCAAAGAGGCCATCGCCTCTAGCTAGCTATGTGACACACGAACCTGTGTATATATATATATAAATATGTAGGTCCCGGGTTGAGTCGGGGTTAACCACAGTAAATAAGGTACTCAATACATAGCAGAGTAAATTAATTTATTTTATAGAAGGAGCTTCTACAGGACATAACACGCACACCTATATGTGTATGAATGATTGGGTGTATGCATACTGCTATACCTTTATACATTTATGCATATATATATATATTATATATATATATATATATATATAAAATTTAAAAATTGAGGGAGATAAATTAATATTAATTTTAATATCAATTTAAAACCAGTAGTCCAGCATTCAAAAAATCTGAGGAGTCAGAGAAAATTCAAATATATGTGTATATTGGCAGGGCTGGCCTGCTAGGTATAGCCGGCCAGAATGCTAGAAATAGATCATAAACGATCAAACTACAAGGGAAATTCTCTAGAGGAAGAATTCAGCGAACACCAGAACCAAATTTGGCGGGCAGGACATATGAAAAATTAATAAAAAACAGACTTAAATGCATACCTCGGTTTCGGTCTTAACAAAAGAATTACTTGCATAATTCAAGTGTCCGTGACTTCTTCAGTACATTCGGTCCTCGAGATGCAAACTGAAAGACTACCCCCAGCCCTCCGTGTCAAGACAGACACGTGCTTAGTCTTACTGATTACATCGGGAATAAAATTCAAATGTCTTGGTTCCGGCGCGCTAGAGACCTGAGCTTGAAGCGAGAGGGCTGCAGTGAATAATTCACTTCGGGTAAAGCTTACTACTAGGGAACGTATTTATTTAAATATTTAAAAATTGAGGAGATAAATTAATATTAATTTTAATATCAATTTAAAACCAGTAGTCCTGCATTCAAAACATCTGTGGAGTCAGAGAAAATTCAAATATAGTGTATATTGGCAGGCTGGCCTGCTAGGTAGCCGGCGAGAATGCTAGAAATAGATCATAAACGATCAAACTACAAGGGAGACTACGGCGCGGTACTGGATATTAATAGTTATCACCAAGCTAATATGGCAGCCCAGAAATATAGGACGAATGCTGTCGTTGATTAGCTCAAAGAGGCCATCGCCTCTAGCTAGCTATGTGACACACGAACCTGTGTATATATATATATAAATATGTAGGTCCCGGGTTGAGTCGGGGTTAACCACAGTAAATAAGGTACTCAATACATAGCAGAGTAAATTAATTTATTTTATAGAAGGAGCTTCTACAGGACATAACACGCACACATATATGTGTATATGAATGATTGGG
>NC_042999.1:21484804-21499804 GCF_006345805.1 Octopus sinensis
TGTATTATATGTATATATATGTGTGCATATATAACTTTGTATATATACATATATACATATGGAATAGATACAATATTTAAGTATATATACACATACATGCACTTATAAATGTATGTATATATATGAATATATATATATATATATATATATATATATATATATATATACATATATGGTGTTTATACATGTATATATGCTTTGTATATATTGTATATATATGTGTTTGTATATATATGTATATATATAATATGTCTTTGTGTATGTGTATATATGTATATATGTATATATATGTATATATGTATATATAATATATATTATATATATATATATTATATATTATATAATATATATATATATATATATACACTCTTTACTGTTTTACTTGTTTCAGCCATGCTGGAGCACCGCCTTTGATCGAGCAACTGGACCCCAGGACTTATTCTTTGTAAGCCTAGTACTTAATCTATCGGTCTCTTTTGCCGAACTGCTAAGTGACGAGGCCATAAACACACCAGCATTGGTTGTCAAGCAATGCTAGGGGGACGAACACAAACATACACGCATGGATATATATACATATATATATACGACGGTCTTCTTTCAGTTTCCGCCTACCAAATCCACTCACAAGGCTTTGATCGGCCTGAGGCTATAGTAGTAGACACTTGCCGAAGGTGCCACGCAGTGGGACTGAACCCGGAACCAAGTGGTTGGTAAACAAGCTACTTACCACACAGCTACTCCTGTAAGCGTGTCTGTGTTGCAAGAAGGTTGCTTCCCAGCCACATGGTTCAGTGTTCAGTCCCACTGCGTGACATCTTGGCCGAGTGTCTTCTGCCCTAGCTTTGGCCCAATCAAAAGTACATAATGGAAATACTTCGCTGAAAAGTGCGTAAGAAATCTCCTTTTCGCCTTTTTCCGGGCTTAGTCACGCTGTTTCCGGGTTTAGCCATTGCGCTACTGAATTCTACCAAGAAAATAAAGCTACTCTACTATTTGCCGGTGATTATATAACTCTCATCGACGATTTGAGTTTAATATACAATATAATGGGGGTACCCAAAGGTAACCAGAAACGTTCGCTGTGAGGCAAGGCCTTTGTAGTTCAGACTTCCGCCGCTAGAAGCCAATTAATGCCACCCTCAGGTTTCAGTCTGTCGACCAGCATCGTAGGCTGCGGTTGTACCGCCATGTGGTGCGTTATTATTTTGCCGGCCGGGTGACATGTTTAGCGGTATTTCGTCTGTCTTTACGTTCTGAGTTCAAATTCCGCCGAGGTCGACTTTGCCTTTCATCCTTTCGGGATCGACAATATACTGCATTTAGATACGCCGAGTTTTATTTTGGTGTGAACGATCAGTTTGGAAATGTTCGTCAAATGGTTGAGCCATAGAATATTATTGTGGTTATAGGTAGATAAACACGTAATATACAAGCTGAAAAATGTAAAAGTACCTGGGAGAATAAATACACACAACTAGCAGTATCGCCCGGCGTTGCTCGTATTTGTAAGGGAAATAACTATATAAGCATTTTTAGAGAGTTATAGCCAAAAAAATAGCAAAAAATGCATTAAAAATGGGAAAAAATGATGGTAAATTTTTTTTAAATCGTCGACTCATCGTAGACATTTTTAGAGAGTTACTTCCCTTATATAACAGCGAAAAAAATGCATTAAAATGGAAAAAAATGATGGCAAATTATTTTTAAAATCGTAGACTCATCCTAGACAAGCGCTAATACCCAGAAGGGCTCGATATGAATCACGACTATAAGATACCCGGTTTTGGTTAAACTGCACCGCAAAATGTGGGAGTAGTTAGGAATCTAAATCGTAGGAGACAGACACACAACTTGACTTTTATATATAAAGATATATACATATATTTTGATTAGAATTTCATTACACACACGAAATCGAACCAGTACACATAGAACGTAATGAGAAAGCAATACCATTAACTTATCTAATCTTAAGCACGAACGCTTTTGTAAGTATGATCTTGATAGTGACTCACTTGTACATGAACCACAACATCGCCACCACGTGCAAGGTTTGAACAGGATCTAAATATCACGAATTGTCACTGCATTTAAATGCGAAGAGACATTTACGTAACAGCTGTTATAAGTTTTAACAGCTGAAGTAACATGTTTTGGTCAGCATGTCACCTTTTATGCATTAACGATGAATAAGCATATGCGCTATTGAGTGTATGTGTGTGTGGGGGGGGGGTTTACACTTGTACAAGAAAAGAGTTCACTGTGTCTTCGACGTTTCGGCCTGCTGGCATCATTATACCAATCGTGATGTAGGCTGCCTAGCAGGCCAAATATTCCACGTTACTGTTACATCTTTTTTTTAAACGGATAATAAATTTTAAAAGTAATTCTTTATTACAACTCGATAGGAATAGTAGTATTAATAATATTATATATATGTTAAGGCGCCGAGGTGGCAGAAACTTTAGCACGCCGGGCGAAATGATTTGTGGTATTTCGTCTGCCGTTACGTTCTGAGTTCAAATTCCGCCGAGGATGACTTTGCCTTTCATCCTTTCGGGGTCGATTAAATGAGTACCAGTTACGCACTGGAGCCGATATAATCGACTTAATGCGTTTGTCTGCCCTTGTTTGTCCTCTCTGCATTTAGCCCCTTGTAGCTAGTGTAGAAATCGGTATTTGGTCTGCCGCTACGTTCTGATTTCAAATTCCGCTGAGATCGACTTTGCTTTTCATTCTTTCGGCGTCGATAAATCAAACCCCAGTTACGCACTGGGGTCGATGTAATCGACTTAATGCGTTCGTCTGTCCTTGTTTGTATCCTCTGTGTTTAGCCGCTTGTGGGTAGTAAAGAAATAGGTATTTCGTCTGTCTTTGTGTTCTGAGTTCAAATTCAGCCGAGGTCGACTTTGCCTTTCATTCTTTCGGGGTCGATAAATTAAGTACCAGTTATGCACTTGGGTCGATGTAATCGACTTAATCCGTTTGTCTGTTCCTCGTTTGTCCCCTCTGCGTTTAGCCCCTTGTGAGCAGTAAAGAAATAGTTATTTCGTCTGTCTTTACGTTCTGAGTTCAAATTCCGCTGGAGGACGATTTTGCCTTTCATCCTTTCGGGGTCAATAAACTAAGTATCAGCTGCATACTGGTGTCGATCTAACTGAACCTTGTCTCGAAAAATTTCGGGCTTTGTGTCTTGAGCTGAAAAGATAAATATTATATATGTTTAAGGCGGTGAGACTTGCCGAATCGTTAGCATGTCAGACAAAATGCTGAGAAGGGTTGCGTTCGTTTTTACGTTCTGGGTTTAAATTCCACGCAGAGATCGATCTTGCCTTTCATTCTTCCGAAGTCGATACAGTAAGTACCGGTGGAGCACTGGGGTCGATGTATAGGACTTACGCCCACCTCGAAGTTTCTCACCATACGCCAAAATTTGAACCCAATATTATCTGTTTATTACTAAATGTAATATATATATATATATATAATATATATATATATATATATATATTATATATATATATATAGTGTCTGTGTGGTGAGAGGCTAGCTTCCGAACGACTTTGTTGCGGTTTGAAAATGAAAAGAGCCCGTGGCATATATATATATATATATATATATATATATATATATGTAAAATACAGACTGGGATAAGAACGCAAAACATTTTGAAGACGATACAAAAAACATATATATATATATATATATATATTATATATATATATATATATAGGTAAAGTCAAAAAGAGGGTGAAAAATTGGATATTAATTTATTAACATCAATTTAAACACTTTAAACACCAGTGGCCTAGCGTATAAAAGACTGAAATTCAGTAAATATTATTAATACACAACTATGAGAGAGAATCCACTATGTGGACGATCTAACGCTAGATATAGTCCCTTTGCGGATCTATATCAAGCATAAGAGAGTCCACATTGTGGATTCTCTCTCATAGTTGTATATATATATATACATATGTGTGTGTGTGTGCGCGCGCGCGCGTGTACACATATGTATGTGTTCTCCCCACAACATCGCTTGACAACCAATGCTGTTGTGTTTACGTCCATTTAACTTAGCGGTTCGTAAAAGAGACCGATAGAATAATTACTAGGCTTACAAAAAATAAGTGCTGGGGTCGATGTGCTCGACTCTAAATGCGGTGCTCCAGCATGGCCACAGTCAAATGACTGAAACAAGTAAAATAATAACAGATTAAAATACATATACACGTATATATATATCTATTTCTTTACTGCCCACAAAGGGCTAAACACGGAGAGGACAAACAAGGACAGACAAACGGATAAGTCGATTATATCGACCCCAGTGCGTAACTGGTACTTATTTAATCGACCCCGAAAGGATGAAAGGCAAAGTCGACCTCGGCGGAATTTGAACTCAGAACGTAGCGACAGACGAAATACTACTAAGCATTTCGCCCGGCGCGCTAACGTTTCTGCCAGCTCGCCGCCTTTACACGTATATATATATATCGCTAGCTAAGTTGATCGCTATGGAGAATTTTATTAGAAAGTTTGCTTAGAGTGTTTTTTGTCTTCTTTTTCTGAAAGATTCTGCTATTTGTGTTTTGATTTCAAATACTACACTTGTCGAATTTGATTTTCATGATTGGAGGATTGTAAGAGATGTCCCGTACATGGGACTCACCTCTCTGTATCTTTCTTTGTAACTGACATTGTCTATTCTGGTATAGCCGACTTCAGGCTTACCTGAAAATGAATAGGTGCCAGGAGGTTTCAAAGTGTCCAAGACACGTTGTATTTCACAATGGTGCAGCACTTTACATGAATTACCGGAAGAACAATGATTACCAATTATTTAGGTATTAAGATGCACTTAAATAGTATTCTGTACGTTCATAAAAAAAAACGGACGATATATATTTATATATATATATAAATAAATATATATAGTTATTCTCGTTTATCACTAATTTTTCATTGATCAGTGATTCGGAATAACGCGATATACGAATTGTGAAATTTATTATGTTCTATTATTCATTTATCATTAATTCACTTAACACGGTGTTCTTGTAACCAAACAGCCCCGATAAACGAGGAGAAACTTAATATGTTAATATATCTGGGTCTAAATCAAATTGTACTCAATGCGTTCTGTGACCTTAAGCAGTAGCCTTCCTTACAATACGCCTCATTATTCTGTCATATCTCATATTTTTTTATATATTACTAGCAGTATCGCCCGGCGTTGCTCGGGTTTGCAAGGGAAATAACTATATAATCATTTTTAGAGATGTAAAGTATTATAGCCATCTCAATATGGCTAACCACAAAAGGGGGAGGGTGTTACTGTAGTTTTTTACGTTCTGAGATTTAATAATAAATTTTTAGAGAGTTACTTCCCTTGTATATTCCAAAAATGCATTAAAAATGGAAAAGATTGATGGTAATTTTTTTTTTAAATCGTAGACTCATCGTAGACGCGCGCTAATACCCAGAAGGGCTCGATATGAATCCCGACTATATGATACCCGGTTTTGGTTAAATTGCACCGCAAAATGTGGGAGTAGTTAGGAATCTAAATCGTAGGAGACAGACACTCACACAACCTCACTTTTATATATAAAGATATTTATTATATTTTAATTTTCTGATCCTATAAATGTCTCTATCGTGAACTTTACTCCATATTACCAGTGATTTGGTAAGCTGATTCCCTAAAAGACCCAAAGAATTAAAGTTTTGTAAAATATCACTTAACATGTTTAGAATTAGGTCATTGACCTCTCGTAGTAAGTAGAAGAATACGTGGGAACTGAAAGGTTATTCGTCTCACATTATATAAAGTTGTTGAATAAAACAGTGCCGTATCTTTGGACAGTGGTATTTTTTATTTAAAGTTAGGAAATCTAGCCAACACTTATAACAACAAACTTTATTCTATGTACACTCAGCAGGAAAACCGAAAAATCAAACGAGAATGGAAACTTTATGGTAAGTAACCGATTCATGAAACAGCTTAAGTGGTGTATTATGCTCTATAGTGGTTCAGTTAAGTGAATTATAATAGTTTCTGAGAGACAGGTTTAGCAATGTAAGTTTTTAAGCATCGTCTCCATCAATAAATTCTTACAGAATCACCGTATATTCAGGAGAAAGTACTGAGAAGTGAATTCATAGAAGTGTGAGCTAAGCTTAATTTTCTTTCAGGCAATATTAACAAAAGCAGCACATCAATATTGAGAACTGAAGGTTAATGAAGATATACATAAATAAATAACATATATATAAGTTTACTATCATCGTGCTTCTGACTGTGTTAACAGCTTCTAATGGCTGGCAGATTTCTTTAGTTAAGTGACCATGGGAACGGAATAGAAACAGACGTATCTTCTTGAAAACCTCTCGCTCTTTAGCGAGATGTGTCATTTCGATTCCTAGTTGGATCAAATTTATTTCATTCACGTCGGTTTTACAATATAGGAAGTGATAAGCATCACATAATATTACAGCGAAAAAAGAAGTCCAGGTTGGTAGGAAATGATTTTGATTTGCGATAAAACTTGCTTAATATTTTAAACCTTCCTGCTTTAAGGCGGTTAGATGGCAGAAACGTTAGCGCACCGGGCGAAATGCTTAACGATATTCCGTCTGTTTTTATGTTTTGAGTTCAAATTCCGCCAAGTTCGACTTTGCCTTTCATTCTTTCGGGATCGATAGATTAAATAGCAGTTGCATTCTGTGGTCGATCTAATTGACTGCCCCTCTCCCCTAAAGATTTCGAGCCTTATGCCTAGATTAGAAACGAATATAGGAAGTCTTAAGCATCACATAATATTAGAGCGGGAAAAGAAGCCAAGGTCGGTAGGAAATTATTTTGATTCGCGATAAATCTTGCTTAAAATATTTTAAGGCGGCTAGCTAGTAGAAACGTTAGCACAACGGCGAAATACTTAGCAGCATTTCGTCTATCTTTACGTCTGAGTTCAATTTCCACCGAGGTCGATTTTGCCTTCTCATCCATTCGGAATCGATAAATTAAGTACCTGTCGCGTACTGCGGTCGATCTAATCGACTGGTCCCCTCCCTAAAATCTTCGGGTCTTTTGTCTAGAGTAGAAAAGAATATAAGGCCTACAATATTTACATCTCAAAAATATAGAATAGTAATATGATGTCTTTTACACCTTATGATTTCTTCACATTTACAAATACATTTCTTTGTATGTATAATATATCTGTGGTTGCAATGCTGTTGTGAAAAACCGAAATATTAATAACAAAATATTCAGCTGAAAGTTACCATGCATTAAATGCACGCATTGTTGAAGTGAATTAGTACACAATGTTTCGTCCAGGGAGATACTGTCTCTCAAATGATTTATGGCTTATAGAAAACAATATTTATAATTTTCATACAAAGCAATGATATACATTTTTTTTATTTTATCTAGTTTCAGCTCACGCGCTGTGGCCATGCTGGGGCGCCGCCACATATATATATATATATATATATATATATATATATATATATTATATATATATATATATATAATATATATATATATATATAGATATATATATATATATATGTATATATATATATATGTAGCTCAGCCTGCCAGAAACAGCAGCTAAATATATTTTTAAACTAATTTACACTCTCTTTATCAAATCAATATATATTGCATAATAGATTGTTAGAAACGCTATATTTAAATAAATGCTGGGACTATCACAGCTGGTAGTTCATTAGTTATGAGTCTGCTCTTGGTCTGAAGTTAACAACAATAAAAAAAATTACTCTCCAGTCATTGACATTCAGTTTTGGCGAAGTGCATGTGAATTATTTGTCACCTTCAGCCTGATAACTCCCACACCACAGAGAGTAAATAGGTAATATGCCATGGATGTTCCTCTCGTAACATACATCTATGTTCTTAGAAAGTAGTTTGTCTAGTATTTTTCATCGTATAATTTGTATATTTAAGTCTATATCTGTACATGATGGTGTGTCGTTCTACTGCTATTTTTCGCATCTTTGTGTGCATCTAGCGTATGCAAATATTTCTATATCATATCATTTGATATTCAAGTCAGGATATTTCCTTTTTTATTTCTGATCTGATGTAATATCTCATAATAGTAAATGAAAGGTCTGTACAAGTTACTACTGATGAGATTATGTTTCTTGGATATAAACATACATGCGCACACAACAACATGTAAACACATAACCACACATACCGTCATTTACACACACACACACAACACACACACACACACACAAACATACACACACCTACTGGCACTCTCATGCTCAAAAATAAATATATATTTCTTTATTGCTCACAAGGGGCTAAGCACAGAGAGGGAAAACAAGAACAGACAAACGGACTAAATCGATTACATCGACCCCAGTGCGTAACTGGTACTTATTTGATCGACCCCGAAAGGATGAAAGGCAAAGTCGACCTCGACGGAATTTGAACTCAGAACGAAGCGTCAGACAAAATACTGCTAAGCATTTAGCCCGGCGTGCTAACGATTCTGCCAGCTCGCCGCCTTCTTCAATATTTTTGTTCCATTTATGTATGCAACGTCTCTCAACGCCAACACAATGATTACACAAATACATGACCCCATACACACAAGCACCACTATACATACAGGCTTCCACGTCTCTAAACACATATATATACAACACAATAACACACAACAGTCTCAGAAGCGCCTGCATTCCTGACAGACATAATTACTCATACGTGCATCTACTTCTCCATACCTCTTCTCTTCTGAAATCACCCATCATAATAATCATCCCCCAAAAGGTCTTAACTTTCATCCATTCTTTCCACCGATTATTTTCCCTTCTCAGCCTCTCTAAACTTCTCTCTTTATTCAAATGAAAGACCACTGTCTGAAAAGTTAAAACACATTCTCTTTCATTTAAAGTGTTGTGTTGAGAAAATACAATATTTCTCAATTTTTGTCCTTTCTAATATTCATTTTTAACGTGCATGTGTGTATATAATATTTAATACGTATGTGTGTATGATAATATATGTGTATATACATACCCTTTTACTCTTTTATCATGTGACTGTGGCCATGCTGGAGCACCGCCTGTAGTCGAGCAAATCGACCCGAGGACTTATTCTTTGTAAGCCTATTCTTTGTAAGCTAAGTTTCGGGGACATAAACACACCAGCATATGTTGTCAAGCAGACACATAAACATACACAGACACACACACACACACATATATATATATACGTACGACGGGCTTCTTTCAGTTTCCGTCTACCAAATCTACTCACAAGGCTATAATAGAAGACACTAGCCCAAGGTGCCACGCAGTCGGACTGAACCCAGAACCATGTATTTCGTAAGCATGCTACTTACCGCACAGCCACTCTTGCGCCTACATATATGATAATATATATATATGATAATATATGATAATATATGATAATCATATATATGATAATATATGTATATTCATATATACATATATAAATATATACTTTTATACTCGTACATATGTATGCATGTGTAGTTTTGTGCGCACGTGCATCTGTGTATATGTTTGTGTGCGTGGGAGGGTGTTTCGTGTGTGTGTGTCTGTGTGTGCTTGTGTGTGTGTGCGTGCTTGTGTGTGTGTGTGTGTGTGTGTGTGTGTGTGTGCATGCGTGTGTTGTGGGTGTGTGCAAACAAGCAGAAAGTGGAAATCACAAACAGATCTCTGTCAGCTTACAATTTACACCTCGATCTTCGTCGCTTTCCTCCATTAGCTACCAACTTTTTGCAATATAATTAATTTCAGTATAATTTGCAGTTCAGAATGAAATGTGATAATCGTATCAGATCTTTCGTGCTAACTTGATGAAAGGACATCTATTTGAGTTTCAAACGAATATTAATTATGTGAAACGTATCATTACATCTTCAGAAGAATGTAGGTTTCTAATTGTCTGAACCTATGATCATTTAAATAAATGTTCAAAGATTATTTTATTTAGTATTTAGTTTTCACATGCTTTGTTATTTTTTGGGGGTTTTTTTTTATTATTCAGTAATGATTCACAAGAACTAGAAAAACATAACAAAATACATTCAAATAATTTACCAAATTTAGTGAAATATAGAATTCATATAACATATATGTATTACATAAATCGTAATATTCGTATATAATATCTGAAATTTATTTTTCACAATTTTGTCATTGAAAAATAGTAGCAAAATGGTAAAATGTTCTAAACTGCAAGCATAATTACTCTGAGATAAGCGGGAAGTGTAACCTCTCGAAAGAGCTGTTCTTCACTCCTGCTCCGGAGCGTCGGCTGCGGGGTCATTCCGAAAAGCTCTACCTGCGACGATTTCATCTCAATCGAAGGAGAGGAGCTTTCTCCGTCCGGGTTGCGGATCCGTGGAACAAGCTGCCAGACGAGAAGGTGAAGATGCCGACGACCGCTTTGTTCAAAGCCTCCCTGGACCTCAAGTGGCCTGAACTCTTTACATGAACACCACCCTGTACTTAACTCCATGTCCCCCTACATGGCCTTGCTATTTGCTTTTGAGCCAAATTAACTAACTAACTAACTAACTAACTAAATTACTCTGTTGAATTACCTAACAGTCATACACTTCTGGTTTTCGTTTCTGTATTTGTCAAAGACGATGTCACATTAGTTGCTGACAGTTCATATTTTCTATTCCGCATGACACTGAATATATGAAACGTATTTAAAACATTACGGTAATCCCGCACCATATCGCGGTCCCCCTTTCGCAGTTCATCTATCGCGGTTTATTATTGAAGCTTACGTCGATTCTTCCGTGGTGTTGATTTGCATTTATAATAAAATAATTGTTTTTTTCTTTTTTCTTTTTACTTCTTTCAATCATTTGACTGTGGCCATGCTGGAGCACCGCCTTTAGTCGAGCAAATCGACCCCAGGACTTATTCTTTGTTAGCCTAATACTTATTCAATCGGTATCTTTTGCCGAACCGCTTAGTTACGGGGACGTAAACACACCAGCAACTGTTGTCAAGCGGCGTTGAAGGTCAAACACTCACATATATATATATATATATACATATATACAACGGGCTTCTTTCAGTTTCCGTCTACCAAATCCACTCACAAGGCTTTGGTCGGCCCGAGGCTATAGTAGAAGACACTTTCCCAAGGTGCCACGCAGTGGAACAGAACCCGGAACCATGTGATTGGTAAGCAAGCTACTTATCACACAGCCACTCCTACGCCTATAAATATATACAAATTATAAAAATAATTTAAAAAAATATACAGGTGGTGCTCCAGCATGACCACAGCCGCATGGCCGAAACTCGTAAAAGAGCACCGTGTCTACATCGCGGCTTTTCATCTATCGTCGGACTTTTCGAATATAACACTCGCGATAGTCGAGTGGCAGCTCTAAAGTCATTTATTCATATAACAATCATTCTTCATCTAAATGGCGGTTGTAGCGATATACATCTCGTCTGCCTCTCTTCGACTCCCTTCCTGTTAATCTATTTCTCTGGCTCTATCTCAGTCTCTCTTACAAGAAAATGCAATTTTGCATAATCTTTAATCTGTTTCATTGCTAATTGTGGTTGTCTGAACAAAACACAAATATGAGTGATTTATTCTATGGCTGTATTCGAACAATCTTAGTTTCTTTAACGGGAGCACATTTAAAGTAAAAATATTTAAATGTTAAGTGTGTGTTGCTCAAGAAAAAAAGCTTCATGCCTTCGCTAGTCTTTCTACTGTCCATATTTTAATTATATTGATCTTTCATAGGTGTAGGAGTGATTGTGTTGTAAGTAGCTTGCTTACGAACAACATGGTTCCGGGCTCAGTCCCACTGCGTGGCACCTAGGGCAAGTGTCTTCTACTATAGCCTCGGCTCAACCAAAGCATTGTGAGTGGATTTGGTAGATGGAAATTGAAAGAAGCTCGTCGAATATATATATATATATATATATATTATATATAATATATATATATATATATATATATATATATATGCCTGTGTGTGCGCGTCTTTGTGTATGTTTGTGTGTCTGTGTTTGTCCTCCCAATATTGCTTGACAACCGATGTTGGTGTGTTTACGTCCCCCGTAACTTAGCAGTTCGGCAAAAGAGACCGATATAATAACTACTAGGCTTACAAAGAATAAATTCTGGGGTTGATTTGCTCGACTGCATGCGGTGCTCCAGCATGGCCACAGTCAAATTACTGAAACAAGTAAAATAGTAAGAGTTTTATTTTGTTCTTCATAGTCTACGGCGCTAAAGAAGTAGTTTCAATAATTGGTCTATGTGCAAACACATTTAAACTGCGGCATAAACAATATATACATAATTTCAGGAAACCAGCCCCGGGGTATATATAATTTTGCTTAAATATGCATGTGTTTTCTATACGTTAAACACATCAATGTTGAGATCACCGAGGGACAAAGATGTAGGGTATACGTCTGTTATATGCACCATGTTAAGCTAAAACTTGTGGTCGACTTTGTGCGAATGCAGAAATCATATTTATGCAGAGAAAAGAATAGGGGGTCACATATATTGCAAAAGCATAAAGTATTATAGGGTTGTGTGTGTGCATGTACTTGAGTGTGTGTGTGTGAGAATGTATTTTCTTTATTGTATTTATTTCCTACAACAGCTTGAAAACCGGTGTCGGGTTGTTCACATCACCATAACTGAGTGCTCAGTAAAAGAAAATACCGATTGCATAAGCACTAGATTTTAAAATAATTCCTTGCTTCCTTTCTTCGACTAACACCTTCTAGGTGCTGCCTCAGTATGACCACAGTTCAACGACGGACACAAATAAATGATAACGAGGTTATACGTAGGATGAGAAATGTCAAGACGTAATGTCATAACAAAACACATTGTCTTTTACTGGACAAAAGCTGAAGAGGAAAATAGAGAAATTATTTCATTGTTCCTGATAAATACTGATCTATTGATCTGTTCAATTATATAGTGGTATCATCTTCTAATGTTTCAGGAAGTACTTGACAAGTTGCTGACATTTTGTGAAGATCTCTTTCAGAAATATAGAAACAACGAATAAAACAAAGCATTCCAATTATGTAAAGAACCTCAAATAACGAAGCACTAATGTCAGCTAATAGAAAATTAGCTAAAAAAAATAATCTATTATTGATATGCAAGAATACATTCGTATTCTAAAACTTAAATAAATCTGCAAAATATATAAATGTCAGGGCAGAAATATCACCATTGTAACTATTAATGAAGATGTGTATATATTTAGTTAGTAAGCTGATATATTAAATATTCAGTGTATAAGGTTGTTATAACCAAGAGAAATTTGTTCCATTTTTTGTAATTTTACATCTCGCTCAGAATTGTCGAAGCATGGAATAAACTACCTGCATCAATCATTAGGTGTCGGGACACTACATCTTTCAAGCCTTCCATGCTTCCGGAAATCGGCCAACAGAACCCTTCGTGGAAAGTTTTTCGTAGTTATAGTGCACCTGAGCACTGTATACAACAATTCCTGTCATATATATATTTCATACGACCTTATGTTAAAATTAGTAATTGTTCTAACACTAAATGTATTTGAATTATTTCATTTTATTAAACTAGTGTATGTTTCATAAGGAATATATATGATTAGCGTAACGTTGCTTAAATTTTACCTTCAACAATAACTATTTAGAGCAAATCTTCGACCTATTGGCTTCATAGAGGTTAATTCCTCTTTGGAGAATTTATATTCGCTGTCGCATGACTGCTTATGGAGGTAACAATCAGTTGTTAGTTTTGAATGAGCAGATACTCTCAATTAATTCACAAGGATAAGATATTTTATTTGCTGGTAATTTATCTTCATTTTCTCGAGCGAGTGAATGAATAAACGTTCGACCTAATAAAACCCTTCAGATTATCGGACAGATAGCTAAGCGCTGTATACTTCTAAACTTCTCTCGTTCAAAACAAACTCGTTGTAATATTATCTGTATCACATCTTCCTTGTCATTAAACGATACGTTTGCTACAGCTAAAACGCTATAGCCTTAATAAATATGTATTTTCCCCCCATCATACTACGATATAGAAAAATCTTCAATTAGAATACACTTCAATTGATTTAGAGAACTACTTCTAAAATGAAAACATACTCTATAGCATGCAATCGAACTAAATTATATGATATGAGCAGTACATATAGAAACGAAAATATATGTCTCCCTGTCCAGACATACATTGCCCAAACCGAATGAATTCAAGAGAATTCATTCCAACCAAAGCCTCTTTCAATATCGTGAGTAAACACTATGCAGGTTTTCGATTTTTAATGTCGATATGCTCGGAAATTTCTTTCAGATATATAGAAAACATACATCACATCAAAAATATCTAATTATGCGTTGAGTATAAAATAGTGTGCATCTGATTACACCTTGCGAAAGTATGCTTAACAAAAATTGGGTAAAAATTTACCGATGTGAATATATCAGAAGAATCATATATTGCAGCACAAAAATTTCTAGAAACTATCGAAATGTAATATAAGAAATATTTACTAAATGTCCCCCAACAAATAACAGCATTCAGTGTGTCATAGTTAAGGTGATGGACGGAAATTGCCAGCAACATCAGGGAAATGAGATCTAGGTGACTCTAGGTTCTCCAAGAGAAAAGTTAGAAGAGGGAAAAACACGTCCGTTCTTTTAAACGTTCGAGCAGGAAAAGAAAGATGGACGTTAGTGTCGTGTGAGCAACGAGAGAGATGAAAAAATGAAAGAGAGTAGAGAAAGAAATACATAGAAAACGGAGAAGGAGGAGGTGGGGGAATAGAATTAGAGAAGATAGAGGAAGAAAACAGTACAGGGTAGAGAGCCGCATCAAAAAGGTGAAGATAAATTTACTTGGAAATGGATGCGTCTTGTTCAATTAAGTAATAATATATGACATATATATATATATATAGTCAT